>NC_060952.1:70327029-70566504 GCF_022045245.1 Lucilia cuprina
ATACATATAGGATAAATAATGCATTGCTTGTTGACTTTTCGTTGAAATCGATTTAAAAAAATTACTCCACGATGGTGGGAGTGTATTGTAAATTTGGAATTATCATCTTGGTTATTGATAAGTTTATGTAATTAATGTGTTAATATAGATTCCCTGCTGACAATTTATATACTTTAACTAAAAGAACTGATATCAGAGAGAAATATTATATCCCTTATGTACATGTCTAAAGTATTTACATTATATCGACTTCAATCTAATGCCTATCAATATAGACATTGTCATGTTTATAACGTTTTCATAGTACTTAAAATAACATAAAGCTAAGTTCAAGGATATAGAGCACTTGAAAAATTGTACCAATAAATGTTAATAGCATAATTTGAATAAACCCCGTATTCATAAAGATAAACCATTGACAACTTTATGAAGCATTTAATAATACATATAGGGGTAAAAGTTTAATTTTGTTTAAATATATGGATTACTGAACGAATAAAAAAACGTTATTTTAACGTTTTCTAATCGCTCAGTAATCCATATATTTAAACAAAATTAAACTTTTACCCCTTTATGTATTATTAAATGCTTCATAAAGTTGTCAATGGTTTATCTTTATCTTTTAAAAGACAGCAAATTACTTATTTGTTCTTCATATAAAGAGAGTCGGTCTAATTGCTTAGATTTTGATTTGCTCATTTAAATTAAAACATATTTTTGTTTTAGGAATACAAAATTACTTTTGTTTCGTTTAATCAAAACAAATCTGACAATACTTTTGTTTGGATTTACTTTTGTATCCGAAGAATTGTACCCTAGAAATTGGTTTTCATTTTATATATGCCCAGCATCCAACTAATATGCAAATGTACATTAGCAAATATGTTCAAAGACGAAAAGACATACCTTAAAATTTTTTAAAAGTTTAAATGAAATAAAATAAAGAAAATTGTACTTGAACATGAAGATGATGGTGATGACGATGTTGGGGAAAAAGGTATTGAAAAAACAAATATAGAAGCATATTGTGGATGTATGTATATGAAGTGCCATTAGTTTATTTTTTTTTTGTCAAATAGTATGGTATAACGGTCTGTATATTTGTGTATTCTAAAAAACATGAATAAAGTCTAAAATTAAAACTTAAAGGATTCAAGGCCAAACTATAATGTACATAGGCAAGTTTAAGGTAATACCAAAACCGTACGAAAAGTCTCTCAATTTCTTAAAGAGATCAGTGAAACTTTTAGGTGGCTATTATGTACTTAAAGCTGGAGGTCCACACCACGCTTTCTCGCATTCTATGCTTCTGTGAAAAAAGTAGAACCAATGTATTTATATGCTGAAAGTTATAAGCACAAAAGCGTAGAATGCTTAAAGTAAATATAGTTTCTACTTTTATAAACGTAAAAAGCGGCGCACGAAAATCTCAGGTGATTTTGACATGTTATAGTCTTTATTAAATACGTATTTATCAATTTGAATAAATTAAAATGAGTTTAATGATGAAAAATAAATAAAAATTGTAGAAAAACGTAATATTTTATTCTTAAATTTTAGAGAAATTAAACATAATGATATTAATTATATTATGATTATATATAACTACAACATTTTTATAAAATTTAAGAAAAAGTATTATTCACGAATTATTTTCATAAAAAAATGATAATTCTTGTGGAGAATAATTTTGAACTAAAATTAGAAAATTTATTTTAAAATGAAGAAAAATGTTTGAATAAATAATTATTTCGTAAATTTTACCATATTTATTCAAAATTCTCTTTTTTTCAATTTATGTAAATTAATTTTTTTAAGAATATTTTGCATTATACTAAAATATTTCGTGGACCTCCGGCTTAAGTGGATTAACAACAATTTAGTTTCTTTTTAACATTTATGTACCACACGCAATAACATAAATACATATTTCATAATTTATTAAAATATGTATGTATGTATGTATGTATGTATGTATGTATGTATGTGTGTATGTAAGTATGTATGTATGTATGTATTTTTGGAAATTATTATTGTTTATTATTGAAATAAAAAGACGCCATGAAATAATACCGCTCTAAATAACTCGCCAAAAACAAAAATGCAATAAGTCCTCAAATTTGGGGACTAAAATATATCATTATGAAATTGCTCCCTGATCTAAAAATCAAATATGTTCCCATTTGAAAATTCCACATCTGGAAATTAAAAATAAGAAATTATGGAAGAAGCCAATTTTAGTGACATTTATAAAAAAGTAGGTCGCACATTCTTTCGAGAGGGACTCCAAAGTTTCACACATTTCTGTTAATCGCTTAATAAAGATGTCCTAAATAGCAGGTTTACGACCGTACGAATTGGCTTTCTATGATATATCCAACGCCGACTGCGCTTAGTTAAGATTTCCATATCCGGTAAATGCCGAACGTTCTTGAAACACAATATAGATCAGAGAGAAACTCCTTGCGTCCGGTCGAAGGACAACTATTAAACATATATTTTTTTATTTCATTTTAAATGTGAAATAATGCCCCAAAAAGCGAATTAAATCCCCAGATTTTTCGTGGGAAGTTATTTCATGAGGCCAATTAAAAATATTTTAAAAAAAATAATAAAAATATCAAGTTTCAATTAACCGAATTATTTTAAATTATACAACTATTAAGCGGATAACATATAATAAACTCAAATATTATTTGTCGAATATATAGAGTAAAATACCACACCTTAATGCATATTCATGTATTTCAAAGAATCTTATTATTTCTAATCGTACATATATTATGTACGAAGTGTATACATTTTTGCATTAATCTCCCTCAGTTTTCGTGTTTCAAGATATCGTTTCCTAAAATTATTGTCTATTATATCACCTGTACGCCCAATTTAATATATTTAGGTCCATTACTATATCTTGGCAATAAGATAATATATGTCTACCAGAATGTAAGTGGGCGTATAAAGCTCCTTATGCTTTATAGATATCAATTTACAAAAGTACAATTATAATATCTGCATTATAAAATCCTACCTTTTTTATCTGCAAAAAAAAAAAAAAAACATAAAAAATTGTAATATAATTAATAAACCATACCATTACACTTGTAATCAAACAAGATAATTAAAACGAATCCTTAATCCAAGCATTGATATTGGTTAAAATCGGTCTATTATTTTTTAGCCTCCATACAAAATGGTACCAAAATTTACATGTATATAAGCCTAAATGGTACCTTCACTTGTATTTATGTATGTATGTAAGAATATACATTACTGTATAAATATTAATCCATGAAAACATCAAGAAGATTAAAAATTAAATCTTGTTATAAAGATAAATAAAAATATGTAAATATGTATGTATAAAGAAATTGAATTTTTGTTGAATTTATATAAAATAACTTTTTATGTTAAGCTGATCGGCATTATATTATGCTATGTAAAAACAAAACCACAAGAACGGAATAAATAAAAAACATACGATTTACAAACAAAATTAGAAAAATATTGTACATCTTATGCGACTCTATAATATAGAATATAATAATTTTTAATAAAAAAACGTAAATTATAAGATATTTGATAAACTTTTGAAACTTATTTTTTTTTGTATTTAAGAAATATAAAAATATGAAAAACAAACATTTACTGGTAGTAACTCCTACCATCAAGACATTTTTGAGTACAGTGGTTGCAAAAACGTTTCCTTCCAAAAAATATATAATACAAAAAAGATATTGTAAGTCTGTGCGTTTGTATTTTCATACTAAGTATTTTTAAATAATACTTAAACACAGATACATAAACAACTCAAAAGATGAAGAAACATACAAACTTGCTTAACGAGTCAAGATGAAAAGTATTTTTGAAGATATAACTCAATAACTTGTACTTACAATGTAACTTGTACTTGCTAAATAACTTAATATCGTTTTAAGTAGTTCAGTAATAATTGTTAATATCTTATTTAACTCTCTACTTGTAAGCGTTTGGACACTTGCTTCCAATACGTCGTGTTAAAACAATTAATAATAAATTAGAGTGCCTACCATCATATGAAATATTAATCTTTTAAACTTTCAGGGATGATAGATAATTGATAAACGAAAACAAAATTTGAAATGTGATAAAATCAATAATTCGGTTTTCTATTTATTCGAATTTGACAGATGTGCATCCATAGTAAATGATCCCCCTTCTACCTTAATATACGTTTATAAAATTTTCCCCAGTAGATCTTGTATGGTACATACCAATAGGTACTGATCGTTATAAGTTATGTGCATTAAAAGCATTTTGTTAAATTTCGAAATATTTAGTCGTTAATTGTCTTGAGGAGCCTTTTAAAAATCTCTTTAAATTGTAATGGTAAAAACTTTTTGTTAAAAAACTTTTAGAAAGATTCTCGAACAAAAAGATTCTTAAAGATATATGTACTTTTAAAATGGTTTTTATTTCGGTTTTTCTTTTCATTTTTGTGGGTGTTTCTTATACCTTTTTCTATTTCTTTTGTTTTTAGAAACTATGAATGAGTCTGTTTGTGTATGTGTATATTTATTCATTGTTGAACGTTTGAATGTTTGAATTTTTAAGAAATACAAACAGAAAATTTATTGTTGTCCTGTCCATCATCAGGAAAACAATTTCAAAAATTGTAATTTCCGTTATGCTATACGGACGAGTGGATAATGTACATCAACAACTACAACAGCAATTTATACATTTCTGTTGCTTTAATATTAAAATAACAACAACATCAAAAATAAAACACTAGCAATGCTAACAGCAACAGCATAAAAAAAATCAGCAACTCAAAAAGTTCGACATGCATTTGAGATGTTCCTTACTTACAGTTATTTTTTTCTATTTGATTCAGTTACTTTTATTCTATAAATAGATGTAAGGATGTATGTAATTTTTTTGCTGTTACAGCAAACATTTATCGACATCCTTACACATACTCACTTAAATATTTTAGTCATTATTATCATTGTGTTAGTTGGCAATATCACAAGTATATCGACATCTAAAATAACAAATCATAAATAAGACTGTAACAGAAGGTATTATTAAAGTTTATATGGATGTGAATTGAAGCATAGTATGCAACCATTTCTCCCTCCCTGCATACACACATGTAATCAAACATTTTTGATAGATTAGGATACACAGAAACTTGTATATATTCTCAAAAAAAAAAATATTTTAAAAAGGAAGTAAAAAAGTAATAATATTGTTGAAACATTTTGCGAAATTCCGTATAAGTTTTTTTTTTATCCGGTATTGTCCTGAGTTTCAAAAATCGATCATAGAAGTTTCATAGCGTTAGAAAAGTAGTTTAGAGATTTTTCAATGAGATTAAACGATCTTGTGAATAGTCTATATAACACTAAACAATGAGGATATTTCAAATATGTCTTACATGGTCCTACATAGCAGACCAATGTAGCAATGTAATGTCACGTTTATTTCCGAAGGAAGAAAGATATAGTGTAATAATGCGAAAGATTTTAGGTCTATAAGCTTATTATCATTTCATCTTAAAACGTAATAGAGATTTATTCACTTTAGACGAATAATTCTCTAAACTTTACGCTACCTCGATTAAACTTGGTCGTTTATACGATATTTCACACGGATAATGTGAAAAACCTAGATCATAGAAATACAACTGCAATGTACATGTCAAAAAATTCCTACACTTGGCATCACAATCAAATATATACAAATATATACAAAATTAAGTAAGCTCTGTGGACTTGAATTCTTAGAAATGTAAACTTTTTCAAGGAAATTTTATCATTTTGTTTGTCGTCCTTTAATTAGAGCAATTAAATAATGAAAATGATACAAGAACAACTCACAGAGAAATATGTTCATAACTGAAATGAAGTTTAATGTATGAATTAAAAATAAACTTTACAAACTTATTTAAGCTACGTTCACTTCTATCAAATATTTGACGTGACCCCTTAAAATTGACATTGTGATTTACTTTAAATAAATATTTATTTGCACTAATATAATATGTATTTGACAATATCAGTTCAAAACGTCTTTATTATTTGATTCGACATTATTAGCAAATAAATATATACAAAACGTCTTTTACGTCAAATATTTGATAGCTCTGAACGTACCTTTAATGTATGGAACTTATTAAAGAATATTACTTAATATATACATTAAATTGCTCCAATCTTGTATGAAGGAAAAAAATTTAATCCGACAGGCTGTCCCCCTCTAGAATTGTTCTACGGCTTGTGAAACTATGCACGGCAAAAAATTAGGCTGATAGAATAACTTTAACAGGTGCCGCAACGGCTCAGTTTCCAAGTGCATTTACAAGGGGAAAATGTCAAATTTTGGCAGTTTTTTGCTGAAATTTTGCCATTTAGTAATAAAAATTGGTTATAAATTTTTAAAGTTATTGCAACTTTCCCATGCCATTAACGTATCTCACAGCACATAAATTCATAATGTGACAAAAAAAATGTACTTAAAATATATTTGTAATTACTGGAATTACAGTTTTTGTCCATATATGATAACGCGAACTTGTTGTTGAAACTTTGTTCAATAGCTTTAAAAATTTTGAGTAGATCACATTCGGATTTATGAATAAAACGGTGAAAAAATTAGATCAATAATTTTACAGTTTAGGTGTACCTGCGATTTGAACTCTGCGGATTTCATGAAAATCGCATTTTTTATAAAATTTTAGAAAATACGTATTAATTCTTTACTGTTGCACATTTTAAAGAAAGTATTTTCATTATTTTATTAAAATCGGACATTCCTAACTCATAAAATTTGGAGTTCAAATGTCAATTTTTTGCAAAATTTGTGAATTCTCAGTATACCATGTCGAAATATTATTTATTTGTTGGCCATGTTTAATAAATATGACTTAAGTTCTAAGTATGAGTTCTTGTGTTTAAAAGCTATAAGTTCTTGTGTTTAAAAGCTATAAAAGTAAAATTAACTCTTTTAAATACATGGGACAAATTTTATACCGAAGATAAAAAAATCTTAAAACACAATCAATCCATTTAAATAATGCTATATATAATTAGAGGAATAACAGAAATATAAACAAAATTATATATTAGGTATAACAGCTTTTATTTTTTTATACTTATACTATATAATCTTTTGTTTTATATCTGTTATTTCTCTAATCATATAGAGCTTTATTGAAATAGTGTTTTTTTTTTTTTGAATTTTTGAGCTTTGGTATTAAATTTAGCTTTCTTTTACTCTACTTTAAATATCGATAAATTCCAGTACTTTTTGGTAAATATCGGCAACAAATAAATATTATTTTGATATGGAACAGTGAGAATTCCCAAATATTACAACATTTGACCTTTGAACTCCACACTTTATGGGTTACGAACCGTTTGATAGCCTTATTCATTGTCTACAAATCCTGATGAGATCTTGTAAAAATTTTGATATTTGTAACAAAGTTTCAAAAAATCTGAAAAATCAAACTTTTTTGACAATAGCTGAGAAGAAGTTTGCATTATCTTATAAAGACAAAAATTAATATCTGAGTAAATATAATATAGATTCGCAACTTTGTTTTTTTAGCACTCTAATGTACATTAGTACTGAATGATTGAATTTTTTCGTTTTATTTGAGTTTTATTTTTACTTAAACAAGGAAAAAAATAACAACTAAGAGTGTTATATTCGGTTAAGCCGAATCTTATATTCCTAACATCAAATCATTGTTATATAAATAAATTTTGATATTTATGAATATTTTATTATCATACTAGCTAATACCACTTGTGCTTTGCTACCCAAATCGAATTTAAATACATAATAATCCAAAAAATTATTTATTTAGTTACTAAATTAAAAAAATTTTCTTAAAGGTTTATTATAATTTCTCTTGATCATTTTAATTCTAAAATAACCCATTAATGATCTATTTATTTCTTACTGCTAAAATTTAATATATACTTTTATTCACAAATATTTAATTCATGTGGGGGCTTCAAGCTCCCCAGATGAAAATCCGCCCTTTTTCTCCAAAATGTTCATATTAATGTTAAAGTAATTTATGCAAAATTTGATGACTCTAGTTCTATACTCTCCTAAATAAACAATATTTTGTATTTTAGTCATGGGAGATGTAAGTAATATACTCATTAAAAGATAGCTCGTTAAATGTTCAGATGAATGTCAAAATTCCAGTAAAATTTAAAGTTTCTAGCTCAAATAATTTGTTAGATATACGAATTTTTCTATTTTATTCATATGCGGTTCCAAGCTCCCCACTCTTTTTTCTTAAAAATGTTCAGATGAATATTAAAGTTCTTCGTGCAAAATTTTAAGAATTTAGTTGTATTAGTTTCCCAGATAAACGAGTTTTTGAATTTAATTAATATGGGAGGTGCCGCTCCCCTCATGGGTAGTGCGCCAATTTAATACCCAAAATGTTAACATGGATGTTAAAATTATTCAAGCAAAATATTAAGATTCAAATGTAATAGTTTCCATATAGTATAGTGACAAATATGGACCGATTCCTAAAAATTTTGTAGAACGATTTTGATTCATACATATAATGTTTATGTCGAACTTCGTTGTTGTCCTCGCCAGTACTAATCTTAAAAGTAATTTCCGATGGGGACTTTTTATAAGCGTAAAATTTTGTAGAACGATTTTGCTTCATACAAATCATATTCATGTCGAATTTCATAGCGGCATTCGTATTTTTAAGAAAAAAATGGGCGTTAAAGTAATTTTCTGATTGGGTCCTTTTATGGGAAGTAGGCTGAATGGTCTTAGTTCAAAAAATTTTGAACTTTTTATTTGTTTTTCAGGATACTTTTCTTTAAAAATCATGTAGGCCTCCAATAATATTATAATTAAGAGCATTTTAGGAATTTTCTTTATTTTGCCACATGCGTTTCCAGTAAAGACTTAAATAAAATTTAATATTTTTATACATGTGATGATATCAGCCCATAGTCCCCTAATCTTTACGATTAGAGTCAATGCATCGCTTATATTTGCGAACGTTTCTAATTTAATATTTATGGTAAACATTGTCTCTTTTACTAACTCTAAAAGAACTGCTTTTTTGTAGAACTTTTAGGAAGATATTGTTTCACTTTACAAACAGCCTTTCTTAAAGTTTGTGTACAGCTATATGTACCCAAGGCAGATGTTTTTTCATTTTTCAAAACAGCATCTCTGTTTTTAATTTTTTTTCTGTACCGCCTTCTCCTTTTTCTATTTGCAAGGCTGCTTCCAATTTATTTTTATCCTTTGCTAATTCCTTTTTATTTTCTTGTCTTCTATTCTTGCACCTTGCTCTCTCCTTCTCCAAGTAAACTTTTCAGGATCACTCTTTAATTTTTATCGAATTTTCTTTTTCCTTGCAGACACATCCGTATTAACTACAGTGCAAAAATTACTTATAAAAACAAGTACAAAATAATAGTCGGAGGAGGCCGACCATACAACACCCTACTTTACAAGGATAAAATGTTATTTAGTAGTTATAATAAAGCATTTCAGTTCAATTGTACCTTACCTCAGATTAAGCCGTTTATTGTTGATTAAAATTGTGGACATTTAATTGAAATTTTGATGGAGGCTTTTCATAGAAGCTTTACATATGAGGCCCCGTGAGGGTCATCATGTCTAGTATAGAACCTGGTTTTGCAGCCTTTTGTCGAGATATGAGTATATTAAACATAACTATGAACTTCAAATGGACCGATGTTAACTATTTTCAATAGGCTTCGTCTACGGTCCCATAAAAGATCATGTACCAAATTTCATTGTATTATCTCCAAAATTGAGACCTGTAATTTGATTACAAGGCTTACAAGCCCTATTCGGTTGCTTCCTCCCTGTGACATGAATGTCGAAAGTTTAACGTGAGCACCCTTGACGGCCTTATCTCACGCTGGTCTTTTTCATTCACTGGGTAGACTAGAGACGGTCTACCATGCGACCCTGAATTCCTCTATGAAGAACTCAGGTAGCAATTTTTTTACATAGATGTCCGGTCAATGTACAAGCACTTTGTTGAAGTACTCGAGCTATCTAATCTCTTGCCATATCAGCCCCGTTGCGGAATGACAGGCCGCATTGGAATAAGTCCGCGTACCCCGACAAGGAAAATGCAATCACTGGTCTAAAGTCAATAGAAGGGGGTGACGAGTCCCAACATCAGGTGAAATCAATCTTCCGACAATGCGGAAGTGACCATCCTTAATGATGTCATGAACGAATTGTAATATTAAAATACATACATAGGATACATTTGACATCACCAGTTTATAGTCCCGGCAGACTAGAGGTATTAGTAGCACCTTTTTACCCGGGGATTGCAATACACCATGAGATTTCATCATGGAAACATGCCCCGGGGGTCGTCCCTGGGACAATAGAATATCATGTATCAAATATCATTGAATTCAAAATTGCAACCTGTAGTTTGATTAAAAATCAACTTAGAAAATAATTCTGAGCCGATTGGTATACTTTAAGGTGAGTATAGGACAATATTATTGTGCGTTACAAACATCGACACAAACCCAATATACCTTCCCTACTTTGGTATAGTATATTTTTAGTTTAAAGAGAAACCTATTGATGTTATGAAAACTGTTAATATATATCGTTTAATTCCATATTGTTACTTACGATAGGTCAATTTAAATTAAAAGTTTTATAAGTTTTGTATTAAAAAATTAAAAGTTTTGTTAAGAGTAAATATCGAAAACTTACGACTTTTGCGTGGAACTTTTTTTTTACCGCCCGGTAAAAAAGTAATATAGTTTTCTACATATTTAATTTCAGGTTCAACATTATGGAAAATTGAAAAATACTTTTTGAATAACAAAAAGTACCCTTTTATGGATTCCCACAATCCGGACAATACATTTTAATTATGTGTTTCTAGATCCAGGATCGGCAGACATATACTACTACATTTTGCACTTGTTTAAGTGAAAGAGTGAAAAAACAAGAAATGAGAAATCATTGTACTCTCATCTCCACAAAAATGCATGTATGGAAAACTGAAATTTAGAAATAATATTAATGTAATACAAAACTAATAATTTTTAGTTCAAAAGTAGCAAATATTTTTTGCCCTGTTTTGCACATTAAATATATGTATTTAAAAACACAAATTTGAGCTTTTTAACTAAATTTGTAATTAAATATATACATATTAAAGGTAAAAATTAAACAAAATTACATTACATTTTGGTTAATTATTATAATTTGCAAATTATGTTGAATGAAAAAACATTTTGAAATGTTAATAATTCTAAAAACTACTTAATATGTAGTGTAGATACTAAAAAAGTACAACAATAATTAGTATTATCCATCCCTTTATTAATATTCTTTCCTTAATTTTCATTGCAAAAGCAGCAAACGAGCGACGACACAACCTTCTTCTATGACAGCTCAAATGAGACTGAATAGTATTTTCTATGCGTGTGAGTAATCTGTGTAAATTTAGTAACGGTCAAAAAACACTGAGTATAGGAGTTGCCGATCGTGGTTCTAGGTTCAATACTATATAAAATCTAAAGAGTGTTATTCAAAACAAAAATCCCCTTTGATGCGTTCTCACCTTCTTCGTGGTCTACATACTTAATTTCATGATTCAAGCCAATAACAACAGTACGATTATGTGTCTTTATTTGTTTATAACTGAGCATAACTGTCTTTATTTTAGATGCAATTTTCAGAAATAGTTCAGATTTTTGCTCATATATTCCTTATTTATTGACCGAATTTCGTTCTAGTCGACCGTATATCTGATAGAATTATTGAAGATTCGGATCTCTCGGATATCTGGGGTCTTCTGAAAACTGATTTTAACATAGGTACATACGGACACCGATTTCTACTCTAATTTGTATTTTCTTTGTCACCAGAAAACGCAGGTTTGTAATTCTACTCTTAAGCAACCAGACTTTTATACCCTACACCACTATAGTGGGGAGGGTAGTATACGTTTGTGCTGATGTTTGTAACACACAAAAATATTGGTCCAGTTCCCACCTTTAAGTATACCGATCGATTCAGAATCATTTTTTGAGTCGATTAAGACATGTCCGTCCGTCTCTCCGGCTGGCTGGTTATCCATGAAAACTTTGTGCACAAGGTACAGACCGCAATTTTCAACATAATTTGATGAAATTTATACCCATGAACCATGTACAGGGACGAAGCCTATTGAAAATGATTGAAATCGGCCTATTATTTCACCTAGCTCCCATACAACCGTACCTTCCGATTTGGGCTTTTTATACCATATTTACGTCAAATATACTATAATTATAAAATTGGCACAAAGAAGTTTTATATAATTATTAATGACACTGCAGATTTTCGTAATGATCGGCCGTTATTTGACCCTAGCCATACAAACCCCCCTTCAAAATATGTCTGAAACGTCTAAAATTGACTAGTAACCATTTGTATCGCAATGAAAGTCAACAAAACTAACTGTTATTTAAAAATATATCCTTTTCCAAAATTTACCGAGTATCGGCCCATATTTGACCTATATAAAGTCTCATGTATAACATTTTGTGTTTTTATCAATAAATTGCTTAAATACTTTGGAATAAAGGTAAAATTCAACATAAAAGTTTCTTTATGAAAAATACAAAGTTATATTTCGGTATCTAAGTTATCCATAATTCGTTTTACAATGCAGACCTTGTCCTTGTGTTTCGATTTCTTCAGAATACTACTACTGGAAATGGGTATTCAGAAAAGATTTGTGATTTTTTATTGAATATTAGATTTTTGATGGGAATTTGTGAACTAGGATTTAAATAAATAGCATTTAAATAAGCATGCTTATATGTATGTATTTCTATGTAGGTAAAACTTTTTTGTGTAAATAGTTATGGTAGCAAACACTAAAAATCGTTCGTAGAAGTTTGTAAACCAACAATGTTGAATAAAAGTTTTCTTCAATTTTCAGTGCTGTGCTTCATCGTTTGATAAATGATGTTTGAATAGTTCGTTTTTGCTTACTTTCAAAATTCATACAAAAACTACACAAGAGTGACGATGATAACGACAACACCAGCCGGCAACAAAGAGTAGTTAGTACATAGTAAGTACATATGTATGTATAAATAATAGAAAAGACAACATTGAACTACGTGGTTTGACATTTGCCATTGTAACTTGTTCCATACAATATTCGGTTGTAAGCAAAACTGAATACAACTCATAATTCAACTTTATCGTTTTATGATTGTGCATAGTAGTTATGTTTAAATGAAAGTTAGTTTGTAAGTGGTCTTAATATGTGGGATTTCTATTGTAACCCGGCATTTCGTAGTGGCTGACCTACTCTAATGGTTTAGGAAACCCGAAATTATTGATGAAGTTTTAAAGTAAATGTTCCAATATAAGTTAGAAACTTTAAAGCGTCGATTGAAGTACGATGAATTTCTCTCTTAAGATGACAACTAAAATTAAAGGTGTGTATACGTATTATATGCGTATGTAATAACACTTTTTGTGTTGCCATGTTAGTGTTTTATCAAAAAAGGAAAACAGAATTAACAACACTGTTAGAAAGAAATCAACGAAAAAGACTAATAAAAGAGTATTCATATATTGTTCGGACATTCAGTGTCGCATTTTTGCATGCGTTAATGAATTCATGCTTTACATATGAATGAATGTATGTACTTTAGGCTTCACGAGATATTTTAAAAATTGTGATAACATATACATATATTATATGAAAATTTTGGATCAGCATTAATATTGGCGAAATTATTTCGTTAAATTTTTAACTTCTTCAGCTGCATATCATCTGTAATTTGTAATATCTTAATAAATCATATTGTAACAAATATATATTTTATACAATTTAAAATTGCATAGTAATAGTGATTTCTTTTTTACAAAAAATATTGCCAATATATTTTGTAACACATATTTAGGTTATTCACATATAGAACATTTTACAAAAAACATACATACATAAAAACATATACATACAAAAAAAAATACAAAAACTTATTAACACAAACAAACATGAATACAAATATTTCTTGTAAATTTTTCTTTGATTTAAATGAGTGTTAAACATTTTTGCATATTTTCGAGTTTTTAGTGCAACATTATTTTAAAAGAAACCCTTATACGTTTAGAAAGTTAAAATTTTTTCAAAAAATTTTTTAATTATTGCATATTTTCGAGTTTTTAGTGCAACATTATTTTAAAAGAATCCCTTATACGTTTAGAAAGTTAAAATTTTTTCAAAAAATATTTTAATTATAATCATATATCTAGACCTTACTGTCACTTCAAAAGATCTCCAAAATAGCTTTTAGAAATCTTTTTATACATTTTCCTTGGATTCAGTTCTAAAAAAATGGAGCTTCTAATAATTTTGTTCACTAGATTTTGGATTAATAATTTTTCATCAAATAACATTTTTTTCCAATTTAATAAAACTCTAAATAAAAATGGAGCTTCAAATAATTTTGTTTACCTAGATTTTGGATTAATAATTTTTTATCAAATAACATTTTTTCCAATTTAATAAAACTCTACAATGAGAAATTTTGGATTTCGTGGTTTCTTAATACATATAACATTGTAAAGTTTATAATTTTAAAATTTAAAAGAATGGTGCAAAAACACTATTAACCATATAGTAGTACATATAGGCGAAACTGAAGCGGTTTTCAAAAAAAGTTTTTATTCTCTTCACACAGACGAGCTCTGAGAGAATGAAACAAACTTGTGAGAACTAAAGTCACTCACTAAACTTCAAATTTTCTTCGCAAAATTGCGAGGATATTAGCACTTATTAGTTTTTCTTACCACTTAAACTTAATGTTTATTATTTTTCGCAACTCTTTTCATTAATTTAAAACCCCGAAAATAATTTATATTTTGGAAACGAAAAAAATATATATATTTTTATTCTTTGACAGAAAAAAATTTTGAAACTTACTAAATTTTGAAAACGTCTTTGGATAATACTAAATGTCTTTTAAGGGTATCTGCTCTCAAAAATTATGGTTTCCGGCTTAAATATGCAGAGGATGGAGTTAGAATTTTAAACAAATTATTACAGAAAAACCATTAAAAAAGTTGTGATATCACAAAAACGGGGACCTAATGTTTTAATTTTGAATGTTAAAAGCTACCGTACTTACACAGGATCCACGGGGAAAAATTTAATTTGAAATGTTAAACTTGGATGTGTGTGATAATGAAGATTAGCTACAAAACTTTTTATAAAATTATATATACGTATACACACAATAACAAAAATGTTTTTAGTAATTTTAATTTTTTTTGTATATCAATAGCAACAACTTTTAGTTATTAAACAGACATAACGTTTGTAAAAACTTCTAATTGTTTATCCTGTTACTAAAATCGATGTGTCGGACAAGTTCATCTTTGATTTGCAATAAAATGCACAAGAAATAGTGAAAACTATTTTTATGTGGTTGACAGAAAATTTTCACTTTTAACTTGTTATTAACCCTTGTCCAGACGTGGCTCCAAGGGGTAGGAAAAAGGAAAATTTCCCCTCCCAAAACCAAAAATATGAATGAGGGCTAGATGAAATAATGTACCGATGTAACCATTTTCAATAAGCTTCGTCTACGCTACTATAGAAGGTCATGTGCCAAATTTCATTGTAGTTTGATTACAAGGTTTACAAGACCTATTCGGGGGTTCATTTGTATGGGGCTAGGTGAAATAATGATAGGCTTCGTCCTGGGACAATAAAAAATCATGTACCAAATTTGATTGAATTATCGTAAAAATTGCGACCTGTAGTTTGATTACAAGGTTTACATGGACGACGGACATAGCTAATTCGACTCAGAAAATACCATCCCTATAAATTTTAATAAAGATATTAAAATTTGTGATAAAAATATATTCTAAATTTATTAATGTTTTTTTTAACGAAAAATTCTATTTCGGCAGATTCCCAAAATACTTTTTAATAAATTTTACATATCGTCTGGATTAAAGTAGTCTAAAAGGTCTTACTTATAATAGTTATATAAATTCTATATAATTCCTTAGTTCTCTTGCCTGTGAAGTTATAGAGCTGTATGAGTTTTTTCTCACGATTTACTTTTTCTGATTACTTGTAAGCGTTTGTGGTAAGTATTTTCAAGTGACCTAACTCCAAAAATTGTTTTTGACGAAATTGGCATAAACGTTAGTACTATTGGGTAGTATGTCATATACAAATTTTCATCTCTATCAGTCAAGAATTGCCGGACTTGGGGTCAGAATTGCTTGGACTTGTTTATATAGGGTCTTATTCAAATGAGTACAAATTTTCACCTAGCAAAAATTATTCAATGGAATTTTATGAAGAAATTTTATATATTTTTATTATAATGGGATTCGAGGGATATCTATCTAAAAATTATTTTTTCTCAAGAATGAATTTTTTTCAATATTTGTCACCTAATTTTCCCCCATTTCTTTTTTAAAAAATACCTTCTTGTTGTATTTTTTAGTTTTTTGTTGCTTTTTATACCCTCCACCACCATCAGTGGTGATAGAGGGATATATAACTTTCATTCCGTATGTAACACCAAGAAATATTCATCTGAGACCCAACAAAGTATATATATTCTGAGTCCTTATCAAATTCTGAGTAGATCTAGCTATGTCCGTCTGTCTGTGTAAAACACGCTCACGTTAAAACTAAGCAATATAATTTAACCAAATTCACCCAAAATGTTCTTAGTTTTCCTAAGTTGTTTGGTATTAAAAATGGGCAAAATCGGTTCACATCGGGAAAAGTTATGAATCAAAATTTGAAACAACCTCGAAAAAATAAGCATTTTTTACACATTCTGATGTAATTTTCTCGAAAACTATGCAAGATAATTCCATAAAAATCGGCATACATTCGTATGGTCATAGCTCCCATACAAGTTCACCTTCCGAAAAACACTTAAACACGTATAACTCATTACTTAATTAAGATATCCATATAAAATTTGGTACAAGTATTGCTCATATTCAGAGAAATAATATTGTAAAATGTTTTTCCGATCGGTCCATAATTAATCATAGCTCCTACACAAGGTCCCTCTTAAAAAACACACATACAAGGTTCCCTTCCGAAAATCAGAAAAAACGCACATAACTCATAAACAAATATTGATATCCATACATTTAGCAAAAATATTGCTCTTATATACTTATATAAATTCACTATAAAATTGTTTTACGACCGGTCCATATTTGTCATAGCTCTCATACTAGGTCCAGAAAATCATTTAGATTCACAATATTTATTACCAAGTAATGATATAGACACAGAATTCTGAAATTTTGTCTTTATATACATAATTGGACATAGCTCCCATACAAAGTTCTTTTACAAAATTCTCTTAAACGCACATTACTTATTACCAAATAAAGCTATTGATACATAATTTGGCAAAAATATTAGTTTTGTATACTTCTATTTCTCCTATATTAGGTCCAGCCCCTAAAAGCGCTTTAACCGTATTTAAAGAGCATTATCAATTTGTGTTGAACATAATTTTGTGTAGAACAAAATTATATATGTATTTGTATTTTGAAATTTTCTAAATCTTTCACACACATACATACATGCAAATTACTAAATTTATAATGTTCAATAAGTCTTGGAATTGTAATAGATTTAACTTTTGGTATTTTTTCTATTAAAGACATGAGAAAACTTATTTCTACAAATATTTGATCAATTAGAAAAGTAATAACATAAAAGTAGCTGGTGGAGGGTATTTAAGATTCGGCACAGCCGAATATAGTAGTCTAACTTTTTTTATTAATTATATTGCTCTGCATTATTGCGAACTGATCTGTAAAAAAGTAGCATAAATGCCCAAAAATTCCAACAACTAGTTTGTGTCCATGAAAAAATTGAATTCTACTTTAACATTTTGCGTCTTTTAATTTTATTTAATTTTGAAAATGTTAATATATTGTTGGATTTTTCAAGGACAAAGAAATTTTCTATTAATAATATTTCTAAAATCCTGAAAAACAAATATTATTTAAAAATAAATAATATGTAAATAATAAAAAAATATACAAAAAGTTTAAAATTAAAACTGAGTTAATAATTGACCAACCGAAACCCGGAATCGGAAACTATAATGAAGGAAACACAGCTCGTCGCTTTTGTTTAAACTACGTAATATCATCTGAAATAAGTAAAATAAATGAACAATTAATTAAAACATATATAATATTGGTGGTCATTTCGAGCAAACAAAATATTAAAGTTTCAGAATTTTTTAAAGTTTGTTTGGAAACTGCGATATTATTTAATACTTTATACCCATGGTACTGAAATTAAAGCTTCAAAAGTACCTATTGCTGCTTTATTGGAAGAAACCCGGTAGGCAATGAATAAATCTTTTAAAAGATTGAGAGAAAAATACGCAAGAAGATGTGGGAGGAAGGAAAATATAAGAGATATGCATATTTAACTTTCTCCTCATAAACTCAATCCCCTAAAAAGTCAAAAGTATATATTTATTTTAGTTCACTGTTTTTAACTTTTACTTTTTATGTTTGAAAAAAAGAACTGTTGCTGAATACGTTTTAACATCACTGATCTTGCTGAATTGCATTAGCAACAAAAAATAGTTTTAAAACAAGTATGAAGTTATAGTCGGGCGAGACCGACCATATAATACCCTACACCTGTATACGAATAAATGTGATTTAGTTTTCACAAAGCATTTAAATTGAATTATACTCTGCCTCAGATATACTAAAGCCATTTACTGTTTAATAAAACTGTGGATATTTAAGTAAAATTTTGATGGGGGCTTTTTAGAGGGGCTAGGATCAAATGAGGTCCTATAATTATAAAGTTTATCAGGGTTATCAAGACTAGTATAGAACTTGGTTTTGCAGCTTTTTGTCGAGATACGAGTATATTAAACATAATCATGAACTTAAAAGCCCTATTTGGCAGGTTCAGTTCTGGGTCCTAGGTGAAATAATGGACCGATGTTAACTATTTTCAATAGGCTTCGTCTACAGTACCATAAAAGATCATGTGCAAAATTTCATTGAATTATCTCTAAAATTGCGACCTGTAGTTTTATTACAATGTTTACAAGCAATATTCGGGGGTACAATTGTATGGGGGCTAGGTGAAATAATGGACCGATCTTAACCATTTTCAATAGGGTTTGTCCCTGGGATAATAGAAGATCGTGTGCCAAATTTCATAAAATTATATTCAAAATTACGGCCTGTAGTTTGATTACAAGGTTAACATGGACGGACAGACGGACGGGCATAGCTAAATCAACTCAGAAAATGATTCTGAGCCGATTGGTATATTTTAAGGTGGGTATAGGACCAATATTATTATTTTGCGTAACAAACATCAGCACAAACCCAATATACCCTCCCCACTAAAGTGGTGTAGGGTATAAACATTGGTAATTAGTGGTACAGTGGTTACAACATAGAACCGGCAATTGTAAAAACCTGTTTGCTTGCAGAATTTTTATTGTTGTAACATAAAAAAAAATTTGTGGTTGGTATAAGATATTGTGTTCCGATTTTCTACATAGTTTATCCTGGTAAAACTATGTATGTATGTCAAAATTCATTAGAGTAAGCAGTAGGTTTTGTAAAAAATAAATGTAGAAAATTTTTTAAAACGATTTTGCTGATTTTCAAACGCATAATTCCCTCCCAACAATAATTGGTGCATGGTATAAATTATTTCAAGTAAACATTCAAAAAATATTCTCCGAATTCAAAAAGTAAACCAATATTATCGGAATTATTAATGGAATTATTAAGAATAAGGTTCATTATTATATTTCTAAATTACAATTTTTGTATGGATTTATTTATTATTAAAATACTATTATATAATTTTATTTAAAAAATAATATAAATATTTTATAAGTTTTTTAGAGAAATATAAAAAAAATTGTAAACCTTAAAAGGGACATTTATTCCCACATACTAGCTCCAAAGCAAAAATATTTAATAACAATATATTGTGCACATCTGAGAACAAAATCCTTTAAAATGATGTATTTTTGCTAATATCGGATGTATACTTCAGGAGTAAAAGGAATCACAATAAAGAAAAAGAAAGAACCCACTTTTAGTACTTTTTAAATATTTGTTTGCGTGTTCTAATAAATAAAATCAAAAAGATAGGATTATTAAAACTATACTATTCTTAAAATTCAAAATTCTTTAGAAGTCCCATGGGGACTTTTGGTACATTTTCATTCTTCAAATGGTACCTTTTGAATTTAATATTGTTTGAAAATAGTACATTAAAATATTTCTATAAAGTTCAAGCTAAACGAATAAAATTAAAAAATATTTCTGAATGCGATTTTTTCATTTATATTATTTTGATAATACTGAACTTAAAAAACATTAAAATTTTTTTAATAAATTAAACTTTTCTATAAAAGTAATCAAAATTTGTTTTTGGTTAGGGCAAAATTACTATTTCGCTTCCAAAGAACTTCCAAAAAAATGAACAGAATGACTTCAGAATCAAATAAAAGTATCTTAAAATCATAAATTCTACTTCTTTTTCACTTCTTTAGAAGTTCTTTTTTGCTGTGTTATTAAAGGTAAGTAAATGCATATGTATTTAATAAATAAATTGTAATAATATAGTTTAACGAAAACTTCTACTTTGTTGTAATATTTTTTTTCAAATTTCCAAGTTATACATGGAACATTAATTGGGAAGAGTTTTGTTATATTCGGAGGTTATGATGAAAAACATCATTGTTTGATGGGAAATCAACCCGTAAGTTAACATTATAACTTCTAGTTAGTGCATTCAAATTCTGTCAAATTATGTTGATATATCTTAAATTTTTCTGAAGAATAGTATACTAAAATCGAATTTAAAATATGTTCACCAGTTTTCGGTCTATCAAAAAATATCGCCCAAAGTCGGTGTTTTGCCCGCAGATGAAGGGGTGGAATTTGAACATCGATAAAATCAAAATCGCAACGAATTTGGAGAACTTAAAATTTTTGTATGTATGAAAAAAATGTGTGTACCGAATTTCATAAAATCAGAGAGGATCATGCTAAAAATTTGTTGATATTACATATGAGAAGATTTAACTGAAAAAAAATGTTTCAAATGCGTATAAATTAACAATACGAGCTAACTTTTTAAAATCCTTTGGAGAATTAGGTCTATTGTCTACTTTCATTTCCCGTTAGTCTTATTCGGGGAAGATTCGAAGACCCAATTTTTTTTGCATAGTCTGCATTGTTGGTTTTTCTAAATGTTAACAAAAGAGTTAAGCTCACTATTGCATCAATTTTCTACCGGGTGTTTCCCTCTAGAAGTAAAGTCGTTTCATGCAGTACATTTTAAAATCATAAAAATTTCAGAAGTTTTTATTGACGTTTACTTCATAGTGATTAGCATCTGTTAACTTTTTTATATACCAGCTTAGAAAAACAATAATTCATAAGCTGCAGCTTTTTACTGTTTACCTATATTGTTTTGTTTAATATTTGATACACAGAAAAAAATTGAAAATATGAGTTTTTGACATAATACGAATTTAATTTATTCATGAATAGTTGAATAAAAAGTAAACAAGTTAGAGTGCTATATTCGGCTCCTCCACCAGCTACTTTTATGTTATTACTTTTCTAATTGATCAAGTATTTGTAGAAATAAGTTTTCTCATGTCTTTAAAGGAAAAAAATCCCAAAAGTTAAATCTATTACAATTCCATGATTTATTGAACATTATAAATTTAGTAATTTGCATGTATGCATGTGTGTGAAAGATTTAAGGTTTTTCATAATACGATCACACATATAATTTTGTTCTACACAAATAGGGTTAAAGCGCTTTTAGGAGCTGGACCTAGTATAGGAGAAATATAATTTTTATATACAAAACTAATATTTTTGCCAAATTATGTATCAATAGCTTTATTTGGTAATAAGTAATGTGCGTTTAAGAGATTTTTGTAAAAGGTCTTTGTATGGGAGCTATGTCGAATTATGTATATAAAGACAAAATTTCAGAATTGTGTATCTATATCATTACTTGGTAATAAATATTGTTATTCTAAGTGATTTTCTGGACCTAGCATGAGAGCTATGACCAAATATGGACCGGTCGTAAAACAAATTTATAGTGAATTTATATATAAGAGCAATATTTTTGCTAAATGTATGGATATAAATATATGGTTCTGAATTATGTGCGATTTTCTGATTTTCGGAAGGGAACCTTGTATGTGTGTTTTTCTAAAAGGGACCTTCTATGGATGCTATAATCAATTATGGATGCTATAATCAATTATGGTCCAATCGAAAAAAACATTTCACAATATTATTTCTCTGTATATACTTAGCAACACTTGTGCCAAACTTTATATAGATATCTTTATTTATTTAGTTATGTGCGTTTAAGTTATTTTCTGGAGGGGTCCTTGTATGGGAGCTATGACCAGTTATGGTCCGATGGATAACAAAATTTCTTAGTAATATTTTTGTGTATATGAGCAATACTTGTACCAAATTTTATATTTATATCTTAATTTAGCAATGAGTTATGTGCGTTTAAGTGATTTTCGGGACGGGATCTTGTATGGAAGCTATGACCAATTACGGACCTATCCAAAAAGTTTTTCCACTGAATAAATTCTATTGACATAAAATTTTAATTTCTAAAATTTTGTGAAGATATCGACATTATGACGGAAGTTATTAACCAAAAACCAAATTTCCGGGAATATGTACTTTTGTATGGGAGGTATATGAAATTGTGGACCGATTCTGGCGATTTTCCGCATAGATCAGGCACTTGTGAACGTATGGTGATTTTCATGGAATTATATTTTTTTCGAGGGTGTTCTAAATTTTTATTCATAACTTTTCCCGATGTGGACTGATCATTTTCAATACCAAATAACTTAGGAGAACGAAGAACATTTAGGGTGAATTTGGTTAAATTCTATTGATTCGTTTTATCGTGAGCGTGTTTTACACAGACAGACGGACATAGCTAAATCAACTCAGAATTTGATAAGGAGCCAGATTATATATACTTTGTTGGGTCTCAGATAAATATTTCTTGGTGTTACACACGGAATGACAAAGTTATATATACCCTCTATCACCACTGATGATGGTGGAAGGTATAAAAATCACCACAAGGCTGTAGAGTTGATATATAAATTTCAAATTGAAATGTACATAGTAAGTATAATAAGGTTATATACAGGCAAATTCCGGTATACCGAATATCACTTTAATGAAATTCCGATATAAAGAACAGCCCAATTTTGAGTATTAACTACCTTATAAAGCCAACGTTTTTTCTATATAAAGAATATAAAGAAAAATACCTAAAAACAGTTTTAAAAACGTGAAATTAAAATATAATGTAGCCGACCATATGATACCCTACACCAGTCAGTATGTATGTTAAAAATGGGGATTATTTAAAAAATAAAGCATTTGGTTTGTTTTTTTAACTTTATTTCGGATAAAATCGGTAGTGTCATTTATAGTTCTATAAAACTAAGTTTTGTCGATTTTTGTTAACATAATAGACCATTTAAATTATTTATAAGCCAAAAGGCCCTATTTGGGGGGTACGGTTGTATCCAATTATCTCGAAAATTGCGGCCTGTACTTTGCGCACAAGGTTTACATGGACAGCCAGCCAGACGGACGGACATAGCTTAATCGACTCAGAAAATGATTCTAAGCCGATTGGTATACTTTAAGGTGGGTAAAGGACGAATATTTTTGTATGTTACAAACATCAGCACAAACCCAATATACCTTCCCCACTAAAGTGATGTAGGGTATAATGAAAGAAGTCGTTTATATTACTAATTTTAAATATTCTACATATCTGGCCTATTGAACAAAATGCTATACACTATAATCTAAAAAACCTAAATTCGTTAGATGTGAATTAACCCGTTCTTTAGAATATTTTTGTGGTTCTTAAATACTTCTAAATAGTTTTCAAGGAACTAGTTCTTTGAAACTAATTATTAGAGTATTCAAACGATTAATCGTCGTTCGGTTAATCGATTAATTTTTGTCGATTAATCGTTCGAATAAATGAAAATTGTCAAATATCAAATAACGAATAAACCGAATAATTTCTATCAATTAACCGATTAATAAAAACTCACTATTTATCAGTAAAATTACTATATATTTTCTACAAAATGTAATATTTTTCTATAATAAAGAAAGTTTATTTGATGATTTTTGAAAAGAAATCACGGAAATAATTATATCGCCTTTATTTATACAACCAGTTTTTTTGGGAACATTGTTGTGTTCTTAAGTACATATTTCTAATAAGTTCTTTAGCAACAGTTATAGTTGAACTAGTGTTCAATGGAACGTATGAATTCTAGAACTCGTTGAAAATCTAAAAACAGTAATTTCTTTATATAGAAAAGCATTTCACATAAACAGGAATAACTTCTAATTTTACAGAAAAAACGAAACATAGAATTGAAGTGAAATAAGTGAAAATAATATTTTTGTTTATAAACCGTGCAAAAGCTATTTTTAAACATTAAAAAATATATGCGTGCAGGAAACTGTGGACAATTAATATTAACTCTGTGCTGTAGTCCTTTAAACTTTGAAATCCTTTTATAAGGATATAAAAATCGGATTTCTATAAGTGGAATCTATTTTCACATGCTTATCAACTTTTCCATGTGTGAGTGCATTTTTCAAAATTGTTACAGGGTGTAATATGAAGAAAATTGTTGTAAAAAGCTATAGTAACATCCAGTTTCCTTTTATTCGAATAACCGAATAATTTTTAATTATTCGATTATTAACCGGCTAACGTAAAACCTCAAATAATTATTTGTCGAATAAACCGAATAAGACAAAAACCCGAATAATTGAATACCCTACTAAATATACATTGCTACTTCACTAGTTCAATGGAACGCATACTAGTTCCGAAACAACTTGTTGGAATCAATTGAAAATAATGTCAAAAAATGAAAAATTTATAAACTTATTTTTATCAAAATAGAAAACGCGTTCAAATGTATTTCTTTTGTATTCCACTAAACTACAAGATATTAAACAGCTCCCTAATTGAATGGTACCGAGAGAAGAGAAAGTTTGCTGCTTGTAACCAAAAATATTATAAAGATTAGAGGTGCGAAAGAATTATATTCAATTTAACGTAAGATATGTATATATGTAAGTTTTGTAAAAGTGCAATAGTAAAAATTCCTCAACAGTTTCTCAAAATTGCTCCTAATCTTAATAATTTGAAACAAAAACGTTAAAAAAGAAGTATTTGTTTATACGTTCTCTACAGCTTCCCTAGAACTAGTTCCGATGTTGACAAATTCAAACAAAAATTATTGATTAAAGAACTAGTTCCAGAAGCGTTCCAAGGAACCAGTGTCGACTCCATAACACTTCCTCAGAACCAGTTCCGAAGGTGACAATTTCGAACAAAAATCATTGGTCTCAACGCCAAACTAGAACGAGTTCAGGCTAAAATCATGTGTTCTAGAACTAGTTGTAGAACTAATACATTTTTTCCTGGGAAGTTAAAATTGTTAGAAAACAAAAATAAATTAAATTTTTATTACATTCTAGGTGTTTAAAATGTAAAAACGTGTGCGTTTTTTTTTTTTTTTGTTTTTTGAAATAAAATTTGAAGTAATAATTTCATACATCCATTAAATAAAGAAATTTAATTCCGATATAACGAATTTTTCGATTTAATGAAAGGGACTTACATTATATCATTCGTTTTACCGGGATTTGCATCTATAAGGAAAAATAGTCCCTGTCACATGTGGTCCAGTTGTGTTTTAATAACGAAAAACTGCATTTTTAAATTCATGAAACTAGTATAGTTTGTTTGGTTAAGTTGATAGGAGGAATGAAGCTACATTAAATCTAAAGAAAACACGTAATCCACTATCGGACCTGTTGACACTTGAATTCTGTTAAAAACAGAAAACCTAATGTAGTAACGTATAAAGACATTATCGATGTTCACAAACTTAATTTCTTTAACTTAATTAATATGAATATTCTAGTTAGTCTCTCCCAAGATATTAATATATATTTTTAATGAATGACAATTCCAAACAAAATGCTCCATTTTCTATATTTTTCTGAATTTCCTACAATTTTCCAAAGTGTATTAAAAGCTAAAGCCAAAAAGTTTGTTATTGTTTTATTTATATTTTCGAAAATTTATACGTACAACCAACAAACCGCAACAACCAAAATAGATGTAAAATAAAGAGCTAGCAACATGTGCTTTTCTTCTTCAAATAGGTTAGAAGATCCTGTATGGAAGTTTCTTATAACACATATATGTAAATATAAATATACAAATACATTTACGTATACACATATATAGAAACGAGTTTTAAAATAATAAAATTGAGCATGACCGACCAAACAAAGCCCTTATATGCTGTAAGATCTTAAACATAATAGGCCGATTTGCATAATCATAATAATGAATGCTATAGTCATACGTAACAGATTTATTCAAACTTCTCTCTTTTCTGTTGTAAGGGTGAATTAAGCAGGATCTTATAGAGATTTTGTGCGTATAAACATATTTATAACAAATTCAATTGCTATACTTACATTTCTGAGCCAGTAGTGAGCGATAATGTAATTTTCTGAAGGGGACCATGTTTGGAGAGTAGGGTCATTTATGGATCGATCCTTAAAAAATTGTTAATGAGATGTAAGTTAGTAAAAATATATTTATATGTAATATTATCGCAGTACTCCTATTTTTAAGCATGTAGTTAGTATTAAAGTAATATTTTGGAGTGGATCATATTCTAGGGTAGGTAGGTCCATTTTTTCACCGATTCTCATAAAATTTGGTTCTTTTAGAAAATGTATAATGTTATAGTTTCATCTCTATAATATGCTATATATAAGGCAGTCGAAGAAGCTAAAAGTATTTTCCGGGGCTATGCAAACTAACCTAAAACATATGTAGAATATACTTTTGTGGGTTTAGAACCTATATTTCGTTGCGTTACAACCAGAATGAAAAACAAGTCAGATTTCTATATTCGGCTGTACCGAATCTTATATACCCTTCACGAAGTATGTTTTAAAAACAGTTTTTATTTATTTTGTATCTCTGCACACATATCACACATAACATACACACAAACAAATACAAACTGTAGCAGAAAGAAATATTAACCGTTGTACTGTCAAACTGTATTACCACCCTCAAACAAATATGAGCTGTATTACCGACATAATACTGCTTTATCTCCTTGCTTTTTTTATAATTTGTTAAGTAAATTTTCAGAGGTAGTCTCAGATTTTTACCCATATCTCAGTTATTTATGGACCGATTATAATATAGATATTAAAAACGGAATGACAAACTTATATATACCCTTCTCACGAAGGTGAACGGTATAATAATCAGTATATTTTTAGTGGGTAAAAAACTAGTTCAGGAGGGTAAAAATTAATAGGACAAATGATAAAATAGATACCAAAATTTTGTAGATTCAGTATAGTACTATGATAGAAATTTTATTCATTACTTGGTGCTTTGTGTATATATAATTTTACAGAAACTATTCTAAGCATTTAGTTATTACAAAACTACAAAAAAAAGTATAATACGCTATGTAGGGTATAATTACATCAATATTTTCCTTTATAATCCATTACACTCATCTATATTTATACATTTTTATGTTCTTTTGTAAGCAAGAATGGGTAAATGTGGGTGTGTGTGTTTGATTATCCTAAAAACACCTAAACGCACACATAGGTACAATTAGAAAACAGACAACGGAAGCTAAAGCTATGAGTGTGTAAGAGGCAAATTATCAGTGGCACTTTGGTTTGGCGTTGAGCACGATTTCATTTCGTTTTAGTTTATTTAGGGTTTGGTTCATTGATGCATGTTAAAAGGAAATTTAGCCAAATATTTTCGGATCTTTTATGAAATGATTTGCCAAAGCTTTGTTAGTGATTTCTTTCTATCCATCTTGTAGAGCTTAGCAAACCATATATTCTTTCATTTGCATTCAAAATCACTCACAAACATACTATGCAACCCAGACAATATTCTTTATTTTCTTTTGAACAAATTTTTATTATTTCCATTTATGTTTCTTCTTTTTTCGTGTTTGCTTCTTTTTATTTTGTTAATAACACAAAATGTGAATCAGGTATTGTGTTTTGAGGAAGAAGAGTTTTATCAGATTTTATTTTCTTGTTTTAGCTTTTTTATAAGTACTTGCTTTATACGTATTACAAGAACAACTACTTTTAGAATTTTTCTTGTAATAGTTTAAGAAGAAAATGTTTTATTTTCATATTCTACTCAGTTCTTCTGTACACTATACTAATCCTGAAATTCTGGTATTAATATGTACTTACTCAATAATATAATGTTTAGTGACAACTACTTCTCGTCTGCATTACTTAGGCGTCCCTAGTAATGGCTATCTATTAGTATGATATTTAAGTAATTTATTTTCGTTTAAATCACTGTGCACATTGTATTTGTTTAGAATTTAGAAAAATTCGGTAATTGGTGTACTTACATTACCACTTACTTTTCAAAGTATACTATTTACTTTCTGCATTACTGTGAAAAATTCAAGTAATGTCTTTGTTTTAATCTTACATTTCATGTTTTAAGTACAAAAAAGAAAACAAAATTATATTTGTATGTGAAATCCAGTGGTACAGTGAGCATAACATTTGATTAGCATACCGAAGTCCCTGGTTTGTATTCCCACTGGTTTAATATTAAAAACAAAACAACCTAACAATTTCTTTGTAAGCAAAGTCGCAAGTATTTCTTATTTAATTAAAAGAGAACAAATTATAAATTTTAATTTAACAGCATTTAATAATAAATCTTTGCAATTACAATCGTATTTTTAATGTCTTATTTTACATATAATTAACTTATTGGTCGAGATATTAAAACAAAGTTAAAGAAGTTGTTCGAAAAATAGAATATCAAAGCCAGTCGTGCTACGTAAAATATTTGACGAAGATCGGTCCATAATTAACCCAATACTTCGACATAATTAAGTTTTTTTATGAACACAAATCTCTCTACGAGTTTTATGAAAATCGGTCCATTAATGACACTTCCGCCCATATAAGACCATACGGTATTTAAGATTCGGAGTAGTCGAATAAACACCCTTTAAAAAATTTCATCTGAAAATTTTTATTCAATCAGTATGCTGCGTGTTTAATTATAAATTTCTAGGACAACTATAACAAATGAGGAAGAACAGAAAGTTTATTCGTCGAATTTCATTCTATTTAAATGCTACAGTCAGATATAACTATATGTTTCTTGGTTCAATATTTTTATTTTATTGTTATACATACATATTTTCACAGTTACTCAAGGCTATTTATGTTCAATTTCATAATTCAAGGTTTGTTAGCAGTTAGTTAGATCCTTAACATGTGCCTCAGGTGGAAAACGAACCCACTACCTCCGGTATACTAGACAAGGACTCTAAATCGATTTAGCCACGTTCAAAATAAAATTTTGCTTATACCAAATCGGCCAAGAATTATCCCTAATCCCAATACAAAGCCACTTTCTGAATGTTAGTTTTCTCCAAGGTAATATTCAAAATAAATACTTTATTATGAAATATAACATTTAATAATCATAACTGGTGTAGCATAACATATGGTCGGCCATCACCGACTATTCATTCATACTGGATATTATTTACGTAAGTATTAACTGTTTTAAAAAAAGCACTATGGCAAAGAGTATAAATTCCGTTATAATCTTTAAATTTGGAAACTTCTATTGTGTAAAACCACAATACATTTTTTTTGTTTGAAATCCTAAAATTTTCTTATATTTTTAACTTTAACAAAGGAATGTTTTAAAAAAATCAGAATGGGATGTTGGTTGGACTTATTTCTAGGGTAGGGTAAAAAACGATTAATCATGATGGACTTATGTAAATAGTATATTCATTTTATGCTTTTCATTTTCTCATGTATTTGTTTTTTTCTGTTTTTGTTATTATTTGGTAGAGGTAAGAACAGTAAGATGTAAGTAAATCAGTTTCAAACTGTTAACAGTCCTATTGAGAAGAAAATTCATTCATATTGAAGTTTATTAAAAATATAAAATACTAAAAATAACTAAATGGATCTAAAGAGTACTATAGTATTTTTCTTCTTTGTACTTTGTACTCTCTTGTGAATCTATTGTTTTGTAAATAACAACAACTTAACAACAAAATCGAAACAAGTAATATAATCTTGTTGGCCTTGGCCGATCATAACACACTCTACAAAAACTATGAGTAAATTTATATGAATGATGAATTATAAATGATAGTTTTCCTTTTATTAGAAAAATATTTAGAAAAAAACCCGCGTTCATTATGTAAATTTCAAAGAAAGTAAAACAAATTTGAAATTTCATTTTCTTAAAAAAAATCTGAATACTTAACTCTATCTTCTCAAAAAATTCCTTTATTAGTTTCGGTAATATTTTGTTGCAAAACAAATTGTCTTACTAATATGGACATACTGACCAAAAATTCATCTTAACATGCTGTTATATTAAACTCGGAACAAATTTAGGCAGACTTTAACCGATGATTGTGTTTTTCAGTTTTAGATATAAGCTCAGTTAACTTTGTTAGCATTGTCAAGTTTTCACTCAAAAACATAAACAATGAACAGCTTTTTTGCAAATAATACTTCTGTAAAATGGAAAATTTTGAAAAAAAATGTTAAATAAACATTTAAAACAATAATTAATAAAACAAATCAGAAAATTGCAATCTACTTAAAATATTAAGTTTTTGTTCTTTCGAAATCATTGTTTTTGTTAATTGTGTTTTCTCACCTATAACCTGAGTTTAATTGACCAATTATACTTAGTTAAACTAAGATAATAAGCAACTTTACTGATAACTGAAAAACACAAAACATATATTAAACCAGGTTTAACCAAAGAATGAAGATTATCTGTATCAGAAAAACTCGCCCTTATTAGTTTAACTTTATTGTCATGTTTAACCATATAACGTTGATTTTTAACCAAAACTGCAGCTTTATTTTTAATAATTTACATTAAATGTTTTTTGTATGAAAATAAAAGGTATAAGTTATTATCTTCACGAACTAGCGAAATACCCCTGACAACTTGTATTATTTATGATAGAGACTATTGAATATAGTCCTGATATACTTAATTTGTTCTATATAAAAAACGAACTAAAAAGTGGTCCAAAATATTTTTTTAAGTATTTTTCATATAAATTAATCTAAAATATGCTATATTTTTGCAATTTATTAGAAATTCCATAACAGGGTTGTAAAGAAGTTGGAAGTTCTTTTTGGCTGGGTTCTACTTCTCTTTCGCTTCTTTGAAAGTTCTTTTTACTGAGAGTAAACTGGAATTTCTTTTATAATAGTGTAGTGTATAACTGCACTACAACAACCAAAGAGTAAACTTTGTAATTTTAAAGAAATTTATTCTAGGTTTTCATGTTTTCATGCTAGAGTACAGCTTGGAAAATCTTTCGTTAAATTTAATTAAGAAAGAAAGAACAATAAAACTAATACATACGTACATACTCACATTTATTTTATAAAAATATAACCTGAAAAAATCCTGTATTTTACGAGTTTATTAATTTTTTCTATTCCATTGTTGTTTCTTTTTAATCTTTTTTTACTTCTGCCACAAAAAGTTTATAAAAATATGATTTATTTTGTTTGTTTAAAACTTTTGTCATGCGAATTCATTTAAAAAAATATTTTTAAGAAAAAGTTGCAAAGAAAGAAACACAAATTGGTGTTAAATAAAATTTTCGCAATAAAATGTTACTTTTTTCTGTTTTTTTTTACCTAGTATAAAACCCGCTGAGTTTAATTTGAACAAAATTAATTTTTAATGGAATGAGCTCTAATGAAAAATTATATCAATTTCATTTGATGGCTTAATTAAACCCTAATAGCGAAATTCTTTTGATATTGAATTTCGGATTCCTTGACCTTTTTTAAATGTTTGTTTTTATACCCTACACCACTATAGTGGGGAGGGTATTATACGTTTGTGCTGATGTTTGTAACATACAAAAATATTTAAGCCTTTAAGTATACAGATCGATTCAGAATCATTTTTTGAGTCGATTAAGACATGTCCGTCCGTCTGTCCGGCTGGCTGGCTGGCTGGCTGGCTGTCCATGTAAACCTTGTGCGCAAGGTACAGGCCGCAATTTTCAAGATAATTTGATGAAATTTGGACCAAGCATGTTTTTTGGCACAGGGACGAAGCCTATTGAAAATGGTTGAAATCGGTCCATTATTTCACCTAGCCCCCATACAACCGTACCTCCCGATTTGAACTTTTTATGCCATAATTACGTCAAATATTCTACTATCTCTCTAAAAATTGGCACAAATAAGTTTTATATAAGTATAAATGACACAGCAGATTTTCGTAAGGGTCGGCCTATATTTGACCCTAGCCCCCATAAAAACCCCCCTTCAAAAAATGACTTAAACGTCTAAAATTGACTTGTAACCATTTGTATCGCAATGAAACTCAACAAAACTAACTGTTATTTAGAAATATATCCTTTTCCCAAATTTACCGAGGATCGGCCCATATTTGACCTATATAAAGCCTTTTTAGAAATTTTAGTTTTTTATCAATAAATGGCTTAAATATTTTGGAATTATGGTAATATTCAATATAAAAGTTTTTTTACAAAAAATAAAAATTTTATAATAAGTAAAAATTTTAAAAATATACTCATGGTGTAGGGTATTATATGGTCGGCCATGCCCGACTATACTTTCCTACTTGTTTAATTAAACATTAAGAAAAATATATGTATGTATTTATAAATTGATGTTTTAAGTCATTTGTTTTACACAACAGATTTTGGTTTTTTATAATAATAATATGTCAGTCCAAATCAATATTTATACCCTGCACCACTTTAGTGGGACTGTAAGATCAAAATTCACTTACAAAGACTAATAACACTTTTAAATTCTACATAAATAACTTTGAAGTAGACTTAACTCCCCATCCCAATACTTATAAGGATAGAGCCATATTTTGCCCTTCCTTTCTTTTGCGCCCTCTTGTAAAAAATCTCTTTTTTGCCAAAAAAAAGTAAAAAAGCATTTGATTTGTTTTTAACTCTATTTCGGAATATAATAGAGTTAAAAACAAATCAAATGCTTTATTTTTTTTATAATCCCCATTTTAAACATACGCCCGACTATACATTCATACTTTTTTTATCTTAGACAAAATAGAAAAAGTTGTGATCATATTCTACCATATAATTGAGAGGGTATTACGCGTTTGGACTGATGTTTATATTAATCAAAAATTTTGGTTTTACATCCAACTTAAGGAATACTAATCGGCTCAGAATTAATTTCTTAGTCGATATCCGTGGTTAAAATCTGAGCATTTTTTCGTATAGCCACCGAATGAATATTGCTTTTGATTCCATAAATGTGTTAAATATTCTTGTATAACTGCAAAAATCGGCAAAACTTAGTCATATATAATTCTTAATAATTCTAATAATTTTCATAATGATTGGGCTTCATTTGACCATACAAAGTTCTCTTAAAAAAATGATTTTAAAATTAAAATTCACTTATAAACACTAATATCAAAATAACTTTAATGTAGATTTAAATCTCTTTATCAAAATTTATAAGAATAGGACCATATTAACAAGTTCCCCCAAATAAAACCATTTTTAGAAAATCCTTTTTTTGTCAACAAATTGCTAAAAATATTTCTGAATCAAGTTAAAAATTAAATTCTTTGTTATCATTTTAACACCATTACAGGTGTAGGGTTTTATATAGTGGCCATGTCCGACAATAAATTCTTACATGTTTTTTTTATGTTATACCGTCCGACTCTCAAAATTACACACGAACCGAATGATTACCAGCGTTTTTAGTTTTTCATTTCGTGATCCTGTGTCGTTTCAAAAGGACTTCAAAGTTTTAAAAAGTACATTTTCCAAAAAATATTTTAAAATACTTCTACTGATCAAACAATCCCAAATTTGATGTCAAGCTAAAAAAGAGTTGTAAAATATTTTGTGTTATTTTTAGTTTATTCTGTCAGGATAAAAAAGTGTATAAAAAATCTTTCAACATTTTTTTTGAAAAAATAATATTATAAAATTTTTATAGATTTTTAGGGCACTGGCACACCTCGGTATGCTACATGTTCAATATTTATCATTATTTCGTGCTACACGAGTCGTTCGATGATATCAAGAATGCCGCGAACACTCCAAATTCATACAAATTTAAAACAAATTTATTATATTTTATATTTTAAAACAAATATTTGACTTTTGTTTTTTTTATTTTATTTATTTTATCGAATTTTACAAATGTATAGTGATTGATATCACAAAACATGCTACACGTTCAATATTTATCATGTCATCCATTATACATATTGATATGAAATTGCGGTTTTCTGTGATATGGAACACGATCCGTCAATATTACATGCTACACGTTCAGTACATATTGCAATACAGCAAATTAAAATCAAGGTTAAAAATTTTAAAAGACATTTTTGACAGATTTTCATCCTGACAGTAGAAAATAAAAATAATACAAAATATTTCCCAAATCTTCTTGTTGGACACCAAATTTGTCATTGTTTGATTAGTAAAAGTATTTTCAAATATTTTTTGAAAAATATCCTTTTTAAAACTTTGAAGACCTTTTGAAAATACACAGGATCACGAAATGAAAAACTACAAATGCGGATTTTTCCCTTAAATTTATAGCATCAGATGTATATTATCCGGTTCTTGTCTAACGAATTATCAGACGGTGTTATATCTCGCTTCTATTAAAATTTTTAAAGATATTTTATTTGTTTTATAGATGGCAGTATTTTTTTTTTTTTTTGGTAATATTTGCTTGGATATCAAGTATATAGTTATTTTTATTTTATTTGTATATCCTCCACCACCACCAGTGGTGATATTGAGTACATATGTATATGTTTCTCTTTCCTCATATAACACTGCTTTGCATTGAAGAGCTGTAAAATCGGTTTATAAAGTTTAAAATTATTAGTAAAAATTTTAGACTAATAAATGCATTAGGATTTCAACCAAAATTTGGCCCTATCACTACGTGGCTCCTAGTAGTGTTCAGATAATAATTTTTTTCTGTAATTTTTCTGTAAAAACATTCCCCGTAAAATAAATTTTCTTTAACTAATCACAATCAAATTAACGTGAATTTAAAATAGTAAGATTAAACTCAGCTTCGCAATGAAATTTCACATGCTTCGAGCTGAGGTGTTTTCAAGTCGGGGAACCTTTTTAACTCTTCGGAAAAAGTGATATACTTCTTCTACGTTCTTTTTATACTTTATGTGAAATGGGTGGGGCCGATTTAAGTATTCAAAGATGTCGCCAATAAAGTAAAAAGCTACATATTATTGACATGAGTAATAAACAGTATCATTACTTTAAAAAAAAACAACTTTTTTAATAAAATAAGAACAAATTATTACCTGAATATTCTCCAGCCTCGAGGTGTTCGAGTCCCACTTAAGGATAAGTTATTTTCAAAATTTGTAATGATATTTTTAATTATAAGAATTACTAATAATTAATTTTTTTTTTTGCACAATACCATAATGGAATGCATTTTCGGGCCGGCTACGGGCCGTCATCAGCAATCTTCTTGTGCCATATGCTATATCACTTGAAAACATCATTTTTTTAATTCACAAGTTTTGAAGAAATGGACTGTGGAAATTGTGGCACTCGAACTCCAGCCTGAAGAATATTTAATGAATAATATTAATATCATAGTTCGAAGAAATTAAAAATCTTAAAAGAAAAAAATGTATACTTATAGCATTAAATGGGTAATAAAACTAATATGTTATTGTAGTAAGAAAGATTTTAGAATATTTTCGTGTATTCCTTTAAAAATAAAACTATTGCTTTTAATATTTAAATTAGAAACGAAAAAAGAAATAGTGAGAAAAAATTATGAAACAAATGCAAACACGAAAACATGTGCAAAATATATCTACAGATAAACATATTTCCGTTAAATTAAAGTATTACATTTGAACACAATTTTAACAATGACATCACACGCTTCATTGTTTCCATCACTCCTACTGACAGATAAAAAACATAGTCATCATAAACGTGACCAACTAATGCTAAATGTGAAGATATTTTACTTTACTTTTTTAACTCTATTCAAATTAAAACTTTTGCATAAATGGAAAAGCATTGGTCATGTTGGACTTTCTTTGTGCAACCAAGATCCTATAGAGTATAAGAAAAAAATCCTCAGAGTTTTATGTCGGGCACCCAGTGCGAACAAGTGTTACTATTTTTTTATAAATTGTCGTTCAAACAAAAAGTGCTGAATAACTTTTTATTTCATTTTCTTGATTTGCAATTGTATTTAAGAACAGTCAAAAAAATTGGGCAAAAAGGAAAAAGAAAAACATAAAAAATTGGCGGTATGGGCTTAAATAAGACAAACACTTGTGCGAATGGATATCTTTCTTCTTAAGGACTGCTATGCAACATTTCTTTTGATGGTTTGAACAAAATCCTCTACAGTTTATTTTTAAAACTCTTGACACAATGTACACAATCCATTGGAGAAAGTTTTTATTATTTTTAAAGCACTAATACTTTGCTGGAAAAGATTAAATCGATTAAATAAATACTGAAATTCTTGTCTTATTTAAGTGTAACAAGCTGCCTTTTAGAACATAAATTGAAAACTTTAAGTACAAAAATAAACTTATAATTTGTTGTTTACTTGAAAGTATTTCAAGCCTTTTGTAAGATGGACAATGTTATCACTACAGTTGCGTGCCACTTAAGGCTGTATACTCAATTCTAAATATTGAAAATAATTAGATAAAGCCAATTAAAACATGGTGTTTAAGAGCAATTATCAGTAAATATAACAATTAGCGTTACATAATGCAACAGAATCAAATTATTTTTGATATAAATATGTATGTATGGCATTTCGACTAAGCTAAAGACACATAATAAATTTACTGGAAATATTTGGTATTGAAAATCAGAAAAATCGGCTCACAACGTAAAAACTTTTGAGTAAAAATTTCTTACTACCTCAAAAAAAATTTTGATTTTTTCAAATTTCTTGAGATGATTTCTCAGAAACTACTAAAGATAATTCAATGAATTCCAGGGATCAATTGTGTTCAAAATCATAAAAATACAATTTAATACATTTCCGGAATTGAATCAAAAAATATATTCATAATACTTATGAACAGAAATCACAATGAAAACGTATCTGTATATTTAAAATTAGGCACCATAGGTTCCACAAAGGGTCAACTTCTAAAAAAAATTTCCCGGATCGGGTAATAATTGGTCACAACATATAAATGCACACTTTCATTGACAATCAAAGTTATCGGTATAAAACTCAACTTGAATTAGTTTTGTGTATGTAAAAACTAGTATATGTTTTTCCGGATCGATCCATAATTAGTAATAGCTCCCATATAAGGTTCTTTTCATTATTAAATGATTAAATCCATATAAAATTCGACATAAGCATGTTTTGTGTATATTCAAATCATTATATTTTATAAATTATTTCTATAAAAGAAAGAATTTATGGACTTTTTTAGACCCTTTTCTGTAGCATATTAAAAAAATATTTGCTTTATATGTGTATTTACATAGACAGGCTTTAGTTATACTAAAAATAAGAATTTGGTTTCATAATAAAGGATTTATGTATTTTAACTCAATTCCAAAATATTTAAAACAAAAGCGTATTTTCTAAAAAAGTTTTTTATGGATCGATCGTCAAATGGTCGCCGTCAATGTTTGAAAATGAGTTTATATTAACTTCGCTTTCACTCCTATGAATTTTGTTCAAATTTCTCGTTTAGTCTGTGATTAAAGCATTTTGGTTGTTCACTTCTCTATAATGTTCTTTGGGTTGTAAATTTATGTCATATCAGGTGTCCCCACGGCTCTGAAATTCCCAAGTTTTTTCTTTGTTTATTTTTAGAAATCGTAATGTGCACAGACTAAGCATTTCGAAAAGATATAATACACAAAATTATGTTGAAAAATTGCTAATTCCCCAAGCCATTAATATGTCTTACAGCACATGACTCGAAATGTGACAATAAAATTTAATTATAATTAATTACAACAAGTTGTGTGTATCTGTAATATCCTGATAAATGCATTTTAACAAATGTAATTTATAGTTTTTATATTATATTAACTATACCCAGTGTACTTCGCTATTCCGCAGAGACAAAAACGAAATTCTATTATTTTTTAACAAACATAAACAATTAGAACAAAGGGGAATTCCCGTAAAACAAAAATACTAAACAGGAAAAAAAGAGACAAATAACATTACACGATTATTTTTAGAAATTACATGACATGAAAACCTCCAATTTTTTAGATATATATATATATATTTATACTGATTTTAATACTTTTCTTAATATTTTACCTAATATTTGTTGATCTGTGATTAATATTTAATGAATAAATCAACACTTTCAAAAATATTAAAAAAATTCAGTGACATTTTTTTAATATTTTTAAAAAATTTTCAGTGAAAACTCAACATATGAGTTGAAGACCTCATAAAACTGCTCAAATACAGCATAATTTGGAGACAAAGAAATTCGAAAAATTCCAAAAAAGTTCTCCTTATTAATAAAAAGTACGAAATAACTACTCCTATTGTTAATCACATGGAAAATTATACTGGCCTTGGTTGTAGTCGACCTGCGGAAAAACTTCTTAGTTTTAGAGAGAATCGTTCTATTCGTCTACTCTTTGCCAAAGATAACATATACAGGTCGAATTAATATGGAAAAATATCCTTTTTATGGACGTGTCCAAATTTAGTTAGAACATTAAGTTTTAAGGCATTTGTAAGGCGGTGAAAGATACTGGATCCAAAGAATATTAAGTTTAGCGGCGGCAAAATTACGGTATGGAACTATTTTTTAGGGCAAGGTATTGGTCGAATTCAATTATAAAAATATACTATATATGGTATAAGGTAGAGACCCATTAAAAGAACGTAACGTATTCCTCCCCTATGAAAACTAGGCCGTAGTTTGGAGATTTAAAAACTTTAATGGCCCTGAAAGCCAACTTTCGAGTTGCAATCGAGTGGCTAGACCCGAAAATTATACCTGTTTATAGAAGATCTATGGAAAACAGTAATTCTAAGATATGGACTCCGGTAGGTTAGGTGGCCTCCGGTAGGTTAGTGGTTAGTGTTCTAGTCTGGTAGACCGGAGGTGGTGGGTTCGATTCCCACCCGTGGCACTGGTTAAGGAGCGCACAACAGGCCCGATAGAGGCCTAGGTGTATTTCTTCGAATTTGATGTGTATACATCCTCCTTTCAAACTAACTAACTAACTAACTAACTAAGATATGGACTCAAAAATTGTCCTTTCAAATTAAATTAATTATATTTATGAAATGTTATTAATTTAGGTATATAAGGATATATACAAATAAAATTCTTAAAAAAATAAATTTTTTTATTAAAGTTTTGGCTTTTGAGTCCGTTTGTGATAATTTAGAAAAAGTTTCCATTGTTTTGTCACCCACAGTATATATTAATATTTGAGGATTTCAGCACTCTTAGTTAAATAGATATTTTGTTTTTAATTCGTCTTCGTTACTTTTCCAGATTTTTTTAATACATTTAACTGGAAGATGCCACTTACACCTTACATTTAAATTATCGAGGATACCGTGTTAATAGACCGACCACGGATATACGAACTTTTGTTTTTAGTTCAAAAGGGCATAGCCAATTTACAACCCAAACTTTGTTATGGTTTTATAGCTATGAAGACCTAACAAACACACATTCATTTTTAAATATGTATGTACATACATATGTATGTATAAAGATTAATTACACAAGTCAACAAAATAATAATCCGCTGAGTTTAAAAATCGTTATTTAAAATTTTGGTTAGCTCCAGTTTTTGAGATATTGCGTTTTTTGTACAGACATTGTTTACGCCACTTTTTGAGGTTTTTACTTAATTTTGAAGAACTGGCACTAAATCCCAATTTTTTTAACAACATGGAAAACATACTCAAATTTATCTTTCTAAAGAATATATGTAATCATGATGACAGTTATTGCTGTATAACTAAATTGCTTTACAAAGAAGTTAAAAATCTAGCCTTTTTATATTTTATTCCTATAACAATACTTTAGGCTAAATTCATTTGAGTTTTTCATAAAGTACTACCAACACAAACCAGTAATACCACTTTTCGGTAAAAATTGGAAATTCGTTATAAACGCAATTTCCAATTGGATAAATGGATACATTTTAACAAATATATTTGTTGTTGTTTGTAAGTGCTTTTCATGTGTTTGTGAGGATCTTATTGCTTCTAAAGTTACATATTTGTATATATGTTTTATGTATCATGATGTACAAAGAATCAAGAATTGATTTCAAATTGAATTCAGCATGATTATACTCTAATGATAGATATTTTTATGTAGTTTACCATGTTGTTTAATAACTTTATGAATATTAGTCAGATTTGGAGAAAATAAGTAAAAATACAAAAAAGAAACGTTTTTACAAAAATCACAATATCTTGGGAATTAGAACTAACCGGAAATAAAAATTTTTGAACTCTGCGATTGAAAATTCATAGGAATCAGCTATTTTTATTTAAAAGAAATTTTCAGTGTTGTCTAGTGTTATTTATGTATTCAAAATATGTATTTAACATTTATTTACTTGAGATAATTTATAAATAAGTGAATATGCCAACACTGCCTTCGGATATTTGTAATCAATTAAGTTAAATGTTTTTGCATGTGTTTTGTATCGGTATACATATGTTTCCTGTAGTCTCTTATTTCCATATAAACTGTAATTAATTTAATGAAAAAATATTTCACATCACTTAAATATTTATTTGTCAAATACTAAACAAACATTTACACGTGTAAGCATTCATGCTAACTTATAATGTACACTTAAACATATGTACATACATATGTATATAGATATAAATGTTTATGAAATAACAAGAAGAATAACTTGAGAGAGGAAAAATAGACAAAAACTAAATATTGGTGAATTACTTTATTAGAAAAATCTTGATTTCTATTGGGAATGTTTACAAAACATATTAATAAATATTTTATAAAGCAATATAAAGCAAAAAATATTGCTTTACTTTTATCATCCAACGACACAGATTTAAATTCCGCTTCTTGGATTTTACCATAATTAGTTTTTCCTAATGTTTACCCTATTGAGAAGGGTATAGAAATCAACGTAAAACTAGTATTTTTAACCGTCTTGTCATAGTTGCCAGATGATTTGGAAGCAAAATCGTCAAATTTCCTGAAAAAAATCGTAATAGAATCTTGGAAATCGTCATTAAATCATCAAACTATTTGTTACAGTTAATAAACATAGTTGTTGATACTTATACTAATTTTTTATACTTTAGTTCAACTATCCATACTTCTGTTAATCGATAATTTTATTAATTTCAATTGATTTCATTATTATCTGTATAATTGGACAAATATATTTCAAAATTCCTTATATAGAGTTGCTGTAGACCAAAGTAATTCCCTGTATATGAGAGTCGGACTTGTTGTACTTTGCTGTAAACATTGTGATATGATTAAATTAAATTTACTCATTTAAATTAAAAATATAAAAATAAGGCATATAATGCACAGAGAAAACAGATTCGTTATGATAACCGAATTTGTTTCCAATCGAATTCAGCCGGTTCTCACAACTATACCAAAATTCGATTGTAATTATTGAAAAAATGCGTTACTATTACTGAATGTATTGTGTACACAACTATTTTTGTTTATTATTCGGTAATGTGGATTAAAATTATTGGTATTTGCAACTGAAATATTATTTATTGAAAACCAATTTGTGGATTTTGTGTATTTTAAAATATATTTAATTTTATTTAAAATATTTACAAAATATATAAATTTATATAAACGTACAAAACTTATTTTAATAAAAATACTACTTTTGCCCTTTAGTTTTGATAATTTGGTGGTAAACGCAATGTTAATGTGCCAGGGATTTTGTTCTTCATCCTGTCCAACATGTCTATAAGGTACTACCTTTCACGCCTTTCCGCAGCTGCAAAATTATTAACACAATTGGAAAAATAACACAAAATAGATTATAGGATATAACATATATTAAACATTACCTTTTTAATCTGATTTTTTCACATAAAGTAAACCTCAAAAGTTTTTCGATTTTTTTTAATTATAAATTCATTTTGTTTTATTTATTTTTGTATACGTCAACTATTATTACCTCTTAATCGGTTACGAACATCGAATTTAGTTCCTTTAACCGTAATTAAATTTTAAATATTTTTTTCAATTGATAATTGATTGCAGTGCTCAATATTTCTACTATTTCTACTTTCTACTATTTTTCGGTTGCAGCGACTAATATTTGATGTTCTTATGTTTTAATTCGAAATAAAAGTCGGCTTCATTGACTGAATTCATAAAAAATTTAATAACCGATATAATTCAGTTCAAATTATTGATATGAAAATTGTAAAAACCGCAATTCCATTATAATTATGTTTTTTAGTAAGTAATATAGAAAATTATTTAATTTTAAATATTTTTAATAACAGCGATACAATTTTAGTTAATTTAACTAAATATTTATCATGGTAACCGATTTCCAATCGATCTTTTTTCTGTGTGTGTGATCTAAAAGACTCAAATCATGTATAATTATGATTTTATGGTTACAATTTGGGGTACGTAAAACATTAATGTTTGGTTTTCCGATTAGAATTTTTTATTTTACTAACATTTATTGTTTTTTTTTTGAATTTTTTTTATAAAATTCCCTTTTAAGGAAATCGTCAAAATGACGAAAAATTGTCAATTCTGGCAACAGTGCATCTTGTCCATACCCGAGCAAAATTACGTACATTTATACCCAACATAGTATGTTGGGTATGTCATACAATTTATACATAACTAGTGTATATTTCAGATAATTATTAAAACTAATTTAATAAAACGTATGTATATATAAATTAAATAGGTTTTGATCATAAATCATTTAATTTTAGTATTTTTTAAACCCTTCAACACCATAAGTGGTGATAGATATTCTTCTAAGACCCAACAAAGTTTTGTGTCAATAGAATTCATACCAAGGAAGACATTTTTCCATCGGTCCATATTTGGTCATAGCTCCCATACAAGGTCCCCTCCCAAAAATCACTTAAACACCCATAACTCACTACCTAATTAAGAAGTTTATACAAAATTTGACACAAATATAACATTTATCAACCGAAATGTTACTTTTTTTCCATCAGTCTACAAATGGTCCCATACAAAGTCCCCTCCCGAAAATCACTTACAGGCCCATAACTCATTGCCTAAGTAAGATATTTATAAAAAAATTTGCACAAATATTACTTTTACATGCAGAAATGTTAGCGAATTGGTAATATCTCCTATCCCCAAAATCTATTAAACGAACATAGCTCATCACCTAGTTAAGTTAAAAATATTACTTCTATATACAGATAGTAACATATCGATCAGTCCACATTTGGTCATAACTCCTGTACAACGTTCTCTTCAGAAAAACACTCATTCTAATTGTGATTGTTTCTCAAATATATGATTTTTTCTCATTATTTCATATGGGGGCTCCAAGCCCTCCATGAAGGTAAAATCCGCTCTTTTTGCTCCAATATTCAGATAAATATTAAAGATCTTGGTGCAAAATTAGAAGAATTTAGTTCTATTAGTTTCCTAGATAAACGATTTTTGTATTTTATTTATATGGGAGGTGCCGCCCTCCTGATGGGTAGTCCCAAATGTTAACATGGAATATAAAGTTAGTTAGTTATTTAGTTTGAGGAGGATGTATATACATCAAATCCGAAGAAATACACCTTGGTCTATATCGGGCCTGTTGTGCGCTCCTTAACCAATGCCTCAGGTAGGAATCGAACCCACCACCTTTGGCCTACCAGACTAGAACACTAACCTACCTGAGGCCAGAAAGTTACTCGTGCACATTTGTAAGGTTCTAACTGTAATAATTTCCAAGATTAACGAATTTTTGTATATATTTTATATAGGAGTTGCCAAGCCCCCAATGCTAAATTATCATATTGATACTAAAGTGGTATCGACAGATATACTGATTTAATATTTTATTAATATGGGCGTTGCTCACTTGAAATTTCAACATGAAAAGTAGCCTATAGCTCCATCCAGACGTACAGGAAGACACTGAAAATTTCAAGAAAATCCGTTTTGCAGTCTATAAAGTCCAAACAAACATTCTTACATACATACAAACACACTTTCATTTTAATATTTATATATAGATTAAGGTGTATAAAATCAATTAGCATTAGAGAAATTGTTTTTGCTTTTGCAAGTAGGGAACTTTGCCAAAAAAGATACCTAAGTCATGGCCAAAAATTTAAATTTTAAAATTTAAACTTAAATATTTTTCTTTATATGAAAATAAAATTATTATAATTATCATAATTTTACTTTACTAAGTCATACACAATAAAAAAATTATTTAATAAAAATCGGACATATTTGTTAATTTTTCTTAATTTTTTTTTTATAAGATGCAATAAAACATACAATAATAAAACATACAAATTATAATGAAACTTAATTTTTGTCTGATAACTGACATATAATATTTACACATACCGGGGTATGTTAATAGATACACGAGGTCAAAATATAAAATCAGTCATAAATCGGTTAAAAATACATGTATATCTAACTAAAAAAATGTATAGAAAACATCACTCTGAAAACATAGTCAAAATTTCAAGCCGATACGATATATAGATCTCGAGATATATCACTTCAAAAATGAAAACATACTCGGTTAAGCTAGTAATGAGAGTTAGTTATTTTCTGAAAGGGACTGATATGGGTACTCGATTTAGTAATGGACCAATTTTCTAACAATTTTTCAGGGAAATTTCGGTTAGTAAACAAGTGAGAGTGTTAAATTTGGCTGTGCAGAATCTCATGTACCCACCATCAAACCGTATGCCTAAGGAACTCTCCACTATAAACATCAGGGTGATATTACTCAACAAATTAACTGAAGAGGACCTTGTATGAGAGATAGGGTTAATAATTGGCCGTTTTCTTAAAATTTGTTTAGACATGTTTTGGTTCACTTCGATACAATTTTAGTTAATTTAACTAAATATTTATAATGGTAACCGATTTCCAATCGATCTTTTTTCTGTGTGTATTTATATATGTTTCTTTGGACTTTATAGACAGCTAAACGGCTAGATCGAATTGAAATTTGCACGATGTGTTCCTGTATGTCTAGAAAGAATTATAGGCTACTTTTTACTTTCAAGTTTCAAGTGCCACTCCCACATTCAAAATAAATGTTAAAAGTCACATATCTCGGAAACTGCAAAAGTTAGAATCCGTAAATTTTGCATGGACAACTTTAACATCCATACTTTTTACTTAAAATTTTAGGGGTGCGATGTGCCACGCCCACATGCAAAATAAATGTTAAAAGTCACAAATTTCAGAAACTGAGTTAGAATCCTCAAACTTTGTATAGACAAAATGGACAGAATGATTATAGTGGGCGTTGCTCCTGGCATATAAAGAAAATATTAAATTATTATTATATCTGAGAAAATATATCAGATAGAATCCTCAAATTTTGTTGTAATCACTTTAGTGTGAATATGATAGAGGCGGGCAAGCAGAAAGAGGCATGTCACCTCCCATATGAATGAAATACAAAAATTCGCTTATCTGGGAAACTTTTTGAGTAAGAATTTTAAAATTTATGTAAACATTGAAAACATTTTGGGTAATAAGTTGGCGGACTACCAATGGGAGCCATTGCACCTCCCATATGAATAAAATATACAAATATTCGTTTATTTAGCAAACTAATATAGCGTGATTATTCAAATTTTGCACGATGAACTTTAATATTCATCTGAACATTTGGTTACCTTGAAGCCCCTATTATATTTAGAATCTTCCACATTTTCTTGAAGAACTTTGAAATTCATCTGAACATTGGGACTTGACACCTCCCATATGGATTAAATACCGAATTTTTTGCAATTTTCACAGTGGCTTCCGGTATGTCTGGAAGGAACTATAGGCTACCTTTTGTTTTGGACAGGTGCCACGCCTATATACCTGATACAAGTTTAAAGTCGCATATGTATGAACTGCAACAGCTAAGGTGCCCAAATTGTGTATCAACAACTTTGGCCTAGCCTAGCTACAGTGGGCGTGGCGTATAAACAAATCTTAAATTACTATAACTGAAAAAGTATAACAGAGTCGTAAAATTTTTTAGAGCCACTTTAGTATCGACATGAATATTTAAAAAAATGGTGGATTAGCCTGAGGGGGCTCTTATTAATAAAATTTTTTATCTGGGAAACTATTGGAGTTACAATCTTAAAATTTTCAAGAATACCTTTAACATCCATAAAAATATTTGGGAGAGAAATGAGCAGACTTTCATAAGGGGGACTTGGTACCTCCCATATGAATTAAATACAAAAATTTATCTCAGAAACTATTAAAGCTAAGAATTTTTAGGAAATTTTGTACATACAACTTTGACATCCATGTGAACATTTATGTAATATATTAGTGGAATTGATTTTGAGGCGGATACTTTCCATATGTATTAAATACAAACATTCCTTTTTCTAGGAAACTATTTGAGCTTTTTGAAGATTAAAATGTGTGCGAAGAACTTAAACATACATGTGAACATTTGGAAAAAATGGACGGACCTCCCATATGAATTAAATACAAATGTTCGTATATTTGGGAAACTCCTAGAAATAGAATCATCTAATTTTGCATCAAGACATCCATGTAAATATTTAGGTAATAATATTAATAATATTGCAAAAATCGTAAAGTCTGTATTTTATTTATATTGATTTTTAGGGTAGCAAAGCACACAGGATATAGCTAGTTATATAATAATAAAAACACGAAATTTTTTTTAGCAAATTGTCGCATTATTGTTGACTTGTGCAGGCCATCATCATAGATCCAACAAGGTATAAACATATGAATATTATGGGTCCTTATGCAATTTGGATCGATTTTGTTATGTCCGCCTGTCTGTGTAAGAGCGCACCATACATGGTACTTACATTTACGTAAGTGATTATTGATGAATTCTTTAAAGTATTTTTTCCATATATGGTCCAAAAGAATTCAGCCTACATATAGATTTTGGTAGTACAATAAACATTGTTGAAAATTTTAAAAATCGGATTTCAAGTTCTTCTAAATAAATTTATATAAATTTTTTTATAGTTCATCTGTGCTCTGAATTTCCCGCTGACAATTTTACCAATTTTAATTGAAAATTTTTCAAATTCAATTAACAAAATTAACAAATTCTCAATTTTAGTGTCTTTTTTACAAAATGCCTTAATATAAGAATTGGTCTTGAATTTTATCAACAAAAAATGGAAATTCCTACTTATATCCTACACAACTTTAATGACAAGACTATATTGGATTACTGCTGATGTTTGTAACCAACAGAATTAATGGACTTTTAGCCAACTTTAAGTATATATTAAGTCATATCCGTCCGTCTGTCAGTCTATGTAAACATTGCAATTAAACTATAAGTCGTAATTTAGACCCAAGGACGAATCCTTTTGATTTTGATATTGGTCCATTATTTCACATGCATATAACTGGACTTACTAAATTGTGTGTTAACAGAATAGTATGTGCTACATTTCATTAAATTATCTTGAACATTGAGACCTGTAGCGTGTGCACAAGATTTACATGGACACACAGACAGACGGGCGCACATTATTGTGAGCTAATTGGTATGCTTTATTGTTGGGAGTTACAAACATCCGAACAAACGCATTTTACATATACTCATAAATGATGTAGGATATGATCGGCCAAGCCATTGTTCTATTTTGGTCTATGTACTTTTGTTCCTTAGCCAGTATATTAAAATATAAAATAAAATATATCCATTTTTGAAATTACTCATAAAAGTTTTCCTTAAAAAAGTTTTTTTTTTAAAAATCTTAAATCATTTTTTAAATGTGACAGTTTGCATACAATAATTATTTTAACAGGTAGAATATCTACCGGTTAAGCGAGAACCGGAGGTTAAGCGAGAACCGGAGGTTAAGCGAGAACCGGAGGTTAAGATAACGGGCCTATAATATAACTAAATAAATGCCATTGAACGATAAATTGTTTATCAGTAATTTTTCTCAATCTGCTCTCAATCTGCTTCTAAAAAAATAGTTATATAAGTACAAGACATTACTTAGTTTTTGCTGGGTAAATGAAACGAATGTGTATTTTTGGCTAAAAAAATAATAAAAGGAAAAGGAATATGCACAAAAGAAAAACAGTTTCCAAGCAAAGAAGGAAAAACTGTATAAAATTTATCAGCAATTTGGAATCTTCCACGTCGTTTATTTTAACAGGAACCAACAGATGAATTGAATAATATGGCAGTGTAGAATTTCATATATCTGTATTACATCTGCATAACGGTTAAACTATTATGAATATACATTTGTAAAGCCGGGTTTATACGATCACACAAGTAATATGATCTGTCAAAATTTTGTGTAGAAGAGTGCGGATGTGATCGTCTAAACGCAATATGTAATAAAACCATCACACATTGAGAGAGAATACAGATGGAAAATTTGACAGTCGTATGGCTCTCTTCATTTTTTGAAATGATTCAAAAAACATGCAGGTCGCATTAGATCAGAGATGTATTTTTATGTAAACACGTATAAAAAAGTGAAACAGCTGTTTCCAACTTACTTTTTTATTGTTTAATACCAATCGTGTAAACACGAAATATATAAATCAAACGACTTTTATTCTCTTTTTTGTCATACGGATGGAATTTCATTTTACTTTTTCATTAGACTTGTCGTACGTAAAGTATGATCGTGTGAAATGCCCTTAAGTATGACTCCAAGTAGTAAATGAAGTAATATTTTGGCTTGGATGTAGAGGAAATAATAATTCTCGTCCTACTTTTCTATTTTTGGTTTTTTCTTAATTTTTTATTTATAATTTTTGTGCTAGGAATAATTATAATTCTTAAACAGTCAATAAAATGTTAGGCATATGTTAAGGTTTCTTGTCCAATTGCGACAATAAAGTGATATTTTTGTAAATGCTTTAACGTTGTGCATAATCGATTAATAATTTCATTGTTTTAATCACTTTCTTAATTTATTTCTCAAAAATTCCCTACCAAATACTTTAATTCATTTGATTAATTAATTAATTAATCAATGTAAAATCTTGTCTCAATTATTGACATTAATTCTTCTGATTAATTCGTTATTTGGAAAAGAAATATAGGTCATAGGTGCAAATCTTGCTTGATACTATTATTTTTATAATTGAAACTTATTATCAGTTTTTTCTGAATTCTAAGCACCACACTAAAATTTTAAAATATTATTTTCAAATTAGTAAAATTCAATTGCTTGTTTATTACACACTACTGTGTTAGTGACAGTAATACTTCTTAGTTGCTCTTTTGACTTTTGACAAAACGTTTTGGCCTCTGCTGCACTTACTACTTAGGAACTTTGTTGTCACTTTGTGAACAGTGCGTTTATTACAACATTTTTTATTCCTTCATATCGAAAAAAACGGATAATGAACGAGAAAAAACGCATTAATATTCGCATTTTTTGTAATTCCTCTCTTTCTGTTGTTCTATACACTTTTGGGATTTTTTGAAACTTCAGATTAAAAAGTCAATTTGTTTTAAACAACCTCTAGCTTAGTTCACATGTATTACAAAATTCTGCCGTAACAACCATTTAAGAATGCCGTTTTTGATCTCCTTTAATACACATACAAATATTCCTTTTCTAGTACTTTTACCATCGAAATTGTTAAAAAAAAAGTAAAAAATGGTATGTATGTATGCTTGTATACATTTTAATAAAATTATGTCATTATATTAAATACATTTGTATTTAATATAATGGAATTAAACTAACTAAACTAACTAACTAACTAACTAACTAACTAACTAACTAACTAACTAACTAACTAACTATTGAAAATAAAGGGCATATATAGTAAAGAAATTACGTCGATATGTCCCGCAAATTAGCGATACCTTCCATTTGAATATTTTAGTATCTCGGAGAAAACTATTTTTTAGTAATAATTTTGTAAATTAGCCTGAGTACAAAATTCCAGGTATAGAAAACTAAACGCTGGAGTTTTAGTAAATTCGAATAATGTTGACCCCATCAACTGTGTAGATTAAACTCAAGCAATGCAATATTAAAAAATTTTCTTGAAAATGTAATGAAATATTATTTCGTTTTCGAAATTTAAATATTTATTATGATTTGTTTTGATGATATCAAAAAATACAAAATAAAACTTTTAAAGTAATTAAGTTTTTAAAATTATATAAAATGTCTGTAAATATTAACTAAATTTTCAAAGCCATTTTGCGAGAAAACTAGAAAAAAATACATACAAATCAGTTGATATGGTTTTAAATGTTTTTTCATATTTTTTTTTTTTTTTAAATCAGTTTTATTTAAAACATTGCACACAGGGCCACAGAAATTGAATTTTTGCCAAAAGTCGTTTTTGAAAATTCGCATAAACGATCACACCATTATGTTAAACATACTTTAAAGCAGTGAATATTTTATTCAAATCTATTCGTTTAATTTTCATAGGTAGCTCTTTAAAGTTAAAAAAATATTTAAAAATGTATATTGGTGCATAGTTATAAGAATTTTGGTAGATTTATGTCAATGTTGACGTTGCGCCTAAAATATCCTCATCGATCTTAGGATCGATGTAACATATTTTGTGTATGTTTTTTATAGATTGCCCAAATATGTTCGAAATTAAAAATAACAAAATTACAAAACATTATAAAAACGTTTCTCGATCTATTTAATACAAAAATAAAAAATAAGATTAAAAACTTTATAAGATTTAAATGAAGTAAACTATGAGAATTTTACACACTAATAAAGATTTTGTGTTTATTTTGCTTTATAGAATTAGCAGATTTTCTCAAATCATCTTCTGATCAATAATGCGTGGTTTGTCTTTCCTAAAATTAGAAAGAGGGTCACTAATTGTCAATGTAATTTGAAAATATTCGGTTATTATCTAAGTATGTAAATAAATATTCCGACAAAATTTTATTAAAATCAAACTACACATTCTGAACCAAAAAACCAATTTTTGGACCAAAAGTCTTATTCAGGTGGAGATAGGGATGCCAATGGGGACTTATTTTTAAAAGTCCCGGGATTCGGGATTTTTAAATGAATCCCGGAATCCCGATATCGGGATCCCGGAATTTTCGGGATTAATAAATCCCGAAAAATATAAATAAAATTTCAACAAATCTTAATAATTTGCTGACAAAAATTACATTTTCTATTTCATATTACAATATGAATACATTAAGTATGCGTATACTAATATAGAAAACTTTTCCATAAGTATTTTGTGAAATTTTTGGAAAAATTAATTCAAAGTACTAACAAAAAAAATAGTTATTTAAATACAGTGCTTTCTAAATACACCACTCATGTGACCAAACGTTTTGAGCTGAATATCGGATATATGGTTTTTAATGGCCACAAGGGAAACACTACAAAACTGGTCAAGTATAGCCATCGTAGTTCCAGCTTTTGCCAAGTTATTAGCAATATTATATCGTGTCCTCTTACCCAAATAAGAGAATTATCATCTCGCCAACTTATTAACAGGTTGACTGCCAGTATATATTCTGATATACCCATATCCGATAGTATCAATGCCTATTTATTGTCCTTTTTATATCCTACACCACTTTAGAGGGAGTGGGAGGATATATTGGGTTTGTCCCGAGTAGCTCATAATTATGTTTAATATACTCGTATAACGACAAAAATTGGCACAACTAAGTTTTATACTAGCCTTGAAGACCCTATTAAATTTCAGGCCTCTTTTGACCCAAGCTCCTTATAAATCCCCCCTTCAAAAAATGACTTTAATATCCACAATCCGCGTAAAATGACTAGTGCCATAGTGAAATTCAGCGTAAATACATTTTATGTGACCGTAAATTTATCGTAAATTTATAAATATTATTTATTTTATGAGGATCGCGTCAAACAGGAGGCTTTGGGGGAAGCCCCTATATAAAGCGCATTTCAGAAAATTAATTTTTAACAACAAATTGCTTAAATATATCGAAGGCGAGGTACAAATTAAGTCAAATGCGCTATTATGAAAACTAAATCATAATTTCTTACTTGTTATTTTTAGATATCCGATAGTGTCTATGCCTATTTATTGCCCTTTTTATATTTGATATTTCAACTTGTAAGTTAGTAGAGTCATCTTAAGTTAATTACTCAATGAATAATGTAATTCGATTTAAAAATAGTCCAAAATGTTTAAAATTTTATGATCCTGCTTATTTTTGTATAAATGTATAAATTTAGAGGAAAAACACTTCGGGATTTTAAAATCCCGAAAATCCCGGTTCTCGGTACTTTAAAATCCCGAAAATTCCGGGATTTTCGGCAATCGGAAATTCCCGTTTGGCATCCCTATGTGGAGAGAATAAAAATTAAGCATTCTTTATCTGGAGACTTTTAAGTTTTTTATCATTGTGATACGTCATTATGATTTTTAATTAAGATTCTTAGTATTTTGCCCCGATGTAAGTTACCCGACATTTTAAGGCTTAAGTTTTATCTTGCTAAATCCCCGCAAACCTTGTATGTAATTGTTTAATTTACAATCAAATTGTATATTGTATACCTGCTAAAGTGTAGTAACAGTGATTGTGAACAGATCTTTGCTGTAAGTCATAAGTTTATGTTCTCAATGAAAAAAAAAACTGTTAAAACAAATGTAAATAACAAGATAAAACATCAAAAAATATTAAATTAGTTAAACATGCGAAATAAAACAAATTAATTTCTTTGAATTTTAAATTCTTTTATTTTCTTTATTCCACATTTTAAACAAATAAATAAACTGTTTTTAATAAAATTTTAGTTTTTTTTTGGTAAACAGCTGTTTTTTTTATTTTAGTGTTACCACTTTCGCTTTTATACCCTTCACCTTCGTGAGAAGGGTATATATATAAGTTTGTGATTCCGTTTGTAATTTCTATAATATAATTTTCCGACCCCATAAAGTAAAAATCTGAGACAACCTCTGAAAATTTCATCAAAAATTGAGTTTTTTTATTCATGCTCAAACAGAAATTGCAAAAAACAAAATACACAATCATACGGTAAATTTTGTTATTGTACTCTTGTTTATAAAAACAAGGCAGAGCGTGAGCAGAAGAGCGAGAGCAGCACTAGTGTGTTGTTATTGGCTAGAAACATGAAATTAAGTATGTGGAGCCTGGCTTAAGTTAGAAACCAAAAAGGGAACTTTTTGGTACTTTTTTCTAATATTAAACCTAGAAATATTAAATTAAGTATGTAGAGTCTGACTTAGGTACTTTTGGTAAGAAGGTAAGGTAGGTAAGAACCTAGAAAAAGGGACTTTTTTATACTTTTTCGTTCTACAAAAGGTACTTTTTGAATTATCTATATATTGAACCTACAAAACTTAAATTTAGCATGTAGGGCCTTGACTAGGTAAGAACATAGAAAAAGGGACTTTTTGGTACTTTTTCGTTGTACAAAAGGTACTTTTTGAATTTTATATAATATCCTAATCCGGATTAGGAACTCTACAAACTTTTCGGTACCTTACCGTTTTGCAATTGGTATTTTTTGATTTTTATACCCTACACCACTATAGTGGGGAGGGTATTATACGTTTGTGCTGATGTTTGTAACATACAAAAATATTGGTCCAATACCCACCTTAAAGTATACCGATCGATTCAGAATCATTTTTTGAGTCGATTAAGACATGTCCGTCCGTCCGTCTGTCCGGCTGGCTGGCTGTCCATGTAAACCTTGTGCGCAAGGTACAGGCCGCAATTTTCAAGATAATTTGATGAAATTTGGACTTAAATATTTTGGAATTATGGTAATATTCAACATAAAAGTTTCTTTACAAAAAATAAAAATTTTATAAAAGTAAAAATTGTAAAAATATACTCATGGTGTAGGGTATCATATAGTCGGCCATGCCCGACTATACTTTCCTACTTGTTTGTAATAAAATTCGTACTGACTGTTTTTAACACATCATGGTGAAGGGTATATAAGATTCGGCACAGCCGAATATAAAACTCTTACTTGTTTATGCTAAAATCGTTTGAATTTTTGTTTATATGTTGAAATAAACAATTGACAACACTAAACTTTCTTACAACATTCGAAAAACCTATGAAAAATAGTCGTATGAGTTGTATAGAGCTTTTGCATAGAAAATACCAACAACATTGTTATAACTATTGTAGCAGCTGCTGACATACAACGCTACATCATCGATTGTGAATTACGTAGATCCACTGCTCTACTTATATCCGAAAATGTTATTTTTGTCTACGTTCGATCCAGCATATTAGATTATTATACCCTACACCACTATAGTGGGGAGGGTATTATACGTTTGTGCTGATGTTTGTAAAATACAAAAATATTGGTCCAATACCCACCTTAAAGTATACCGATCGATTCAGAATCATTTTTTGAGTCGATTAAGACATGTCTGTCCGTCTGTCCGGCTGGCTGGCTGGCTGTCCATGTAAACCTTGTGCGCAAGGTACAGGCCGCAATTTTCAAGACAATTTAATGAAATTTGGACCAAGCATGTTTTGTGGCAAAGGGACGAAGCCTATTGAAAATGGTTGAAATCGGTCCATTATTTCACCTAGCACCCATACAACCGTACCACACGATTTGAATTTCTTATGTCATAATTACGTCAAATATTATATTATCTCTCTAAAAATTGGCACAAATAAGTTTTACATAAGTATAAATGACATTGCAGATTTTCGTAAGGATCGGCCCTTATTTGACCCTAGCCCCCATACAAACCACCCTTCAAAAAATTTCTTAAACGTCTAAAATTGTAACCATTTGTAACGCAATGAAACTCAACAAAACCTACTGTTATTTCAAAATATAACCTTTTCCAAAATTTACCGAGGATTGGCCCATATTTGACCTATATAAAGCGTCATTTAGAAATTTTAGTTTTTTATCAATAAATTGCTTAAATATTTTGGAATAATATTCAACATAAAAGTTTCTTTATAAAAAGTAAATTTTAAAAATATACTCATGGTGTAGGTTCGGCCATGCCCGACTGTACTTTCCTACTTGTTTTAATATTAATATGTATTTTTCATATAGAAATGTGTAAGCATTTGTGTTACACATATTTGTTCAATTCACAATCGATGTTGTAGCGTTGTATGCATTGTATGTCAGCAGCTGCTACAATAGTCATTGTTGGAGGAGATCATATTTTTTGTCACCGACTGTTTAATTACTTGTTTGTTTTTTCGTTCGTACTTTCCAATACCCTTAATGTTGTTGTTATTAATACTGCTTCTGTTAATGAGTGTATTATTGTTAGTGCAAATTTTTGTCATTCTTCTTTCTGTCGTGTACGTACATGCATTTGTTATTTATTTAAATATAAGTAAGCATAATGTGTGTACCAACAATAGTTGAATATTTTTGTTTTTGGATAACGGACCACTTGATATTTATAATTTGTAAATTCTTTGTGGTCCATAAACATTATTTTTTAATTTTAAAGACAGTAGTAATCGAACCTGCACATGAGCAACATCATATGTACGGCAAATCTCTCGCGCATTATTAAAATATTTATTTTTGTAATAGGTATTTTATTATATTGCGACATTTTTGGCGACCGTGACAGGACACGGCACTTAAGTTTTAAATAAAACTCAATTATTTAATTTGGTTTTGAGGATTTCCTGGCCCGTAGAGCCACATCTTTGTAGAATTTGTGTATACCAGTTGCACGAATATTGCCTTTTCGCTCCAGCAGAACCAATTTGTGGTACTGTTGCAAATACTTTCGAGAAATTCTTAGAGCCAACTTAAGAGCTGTTGTTCTCCTTAGTAGAACAGAAAAAATTGTTTTTCTGTAATTTCAAAACCAATTTGTAGTCCAAATAAATAATTAAATTTATTTGATTTCACATTTTTTAGTAGAACAAAATAAATTCCTTTATTTTGTAATTACAATAATTTGTGGCTCAAATAAATTAAATTTATTTCCTAAACAAAATTTTGTAGAAGAAAACAAGTTAATTTTTGTGTTTCAATATTTTTTGTGGCTCAAGAAATACTTGGTACAAATAAAAGATACAAGATTTGTAATAGGTATTTTTTGAAGATTTCCTATAAAACATTTTGTTATAAATTTTCGAAAAGTTTATATAAAAAATGGCCAACAAGGACAAAGATATGCCAGAATTAAATGATTCTGGAAGTCCAGAATTGGCCTCTTTGAAACAACAAAGGGCCACAATGAAAAGAAACATTACTTGTTTAGAAAAGAAAATCGATAAGGATGGAGATACTGCTGATACAACAATTTTGCAATGTCGGCTCGAAATTTTAGAGTCCTACTTCAAACAGATTTCCCATATTCAAGGGCAAATTGAAAAAATAAGTCCTTCCGATGTCACTAGGAGTGACTTAGAAGAAATATATATTGCAGCCAAGGCAAAATTGTTGTCCATCTTAAACAAAACTCGTAGTTCGACTTCAATGGAACAAAGTTTCTTCAACACTTCGATCGGACTTTCCAATCAAACTCGTTTGCCCTCGTTAAAATTGCCTCGCTTCGATGGAAAGTACGCAGATTATAAACGATTTATCACTACTTTCAATAATATGGTTCATGATAATTCGTCAATTACGCCAGTAGATAAATTCAATTATCTGTTAAATTGTCTTTCTGGTCCAGCCCCATCAGTTGTGGAACCTTTCCAAGTGACTGATGAGAATTACCCGAAGGCCCTTGATAGGTAGGGAGCGGTACGACAACAAAGTACTAATTTTCTTGGAACACATTACAACACTTTTCAACATTCCTGAAATGTCCAAAGGCGACAGTGTTTCATTACGTTATATCATAGATACCGTTTCTGCAATTCGTGGTTCACTATTATCGCTTGGATCGGAATTAGACATTATGAATGCTATTATAATTCATATTGTTTTATCGAAGCTGGATGATAGTTCTAAACAGAATTACGATGAAAAACTAGATTTTAGATCATTGCCCTCATGGGACACCTGTTATGACATCTTGAGTCATCGATGTCAATTTTTGGAAAGTCATGGAAAGAAAAGTGAACAAAAAAGTAGTTCTACTGGCACAAAGCCAAAATCAAACTTTTCTCGTAATGCAAATACTTTTCTTAGTTCGAATACAAACACAACTTGTTCGTATTGTAACAGCTCTGGTCATCATCTCGCCATCTGTTCATCATTTTTGTCGCTCGTAGTTTCGGAACGTTTTAATTTCGTAAAACGTAATGGGCATTGCATAAACTGCCTTCGAAAGGGTCATTTAGTTTCGAAATGTCCTTCTAGTAGTCGTTGTAGGGTTTGTCAGTCCGCTCATCATACTTCGTTACATATTTTCGTTCAACCGGAATCAGCACCAGTTAATCCAGCTCCTCCTGAAACATCTACAAATAATGCAACATCGTTAGTAGCTCGTTCGTTCAAAAGAGCCATAATACCAACTGCGGTGGTTCTTATCAAAGATAGTTTCGGTTGTTATCAACCTGTAAGAGTTCTTCTGGATTCCTGTTCTGAAATTAACTTCATTACAGAAGAAACTGCCAAGAAACTTAAACTACGTTTTCTACCAAATTGTCAAGATGTTTCTGGAATAAGTGAAATTCAAACAAAAATAAGATATTCTGTCGCTGCTACCATAAAATCCCGAATTGGCTCATTTCAGTGGTCATCAACATTTGCTGTAACGAAATCTATATCAGCCCAACAGCCTGGTGAAAAAATAGATACAACAAGGTTCACAATTCCAGAAACCATACAACTCGCAGACCCGCTTTTCTATAAGCCCCAACGCATTGATTTGTTAATTAGTACGGAAATATTTTTCGATTTGTTGCTCGAAGGACGCATTTCGTTAGGACATGGCATGCCTTGCCTTGTTAATACAGTTTTTGGATGGATTGTCGGTGGAAAATTCAACGATCAAAAAAATCCCTCGACCCTTACATGTAATTTGGCCCTAGATTCTTCAACTTCAATTCTTGATAACACATTGAGAAAATTTTGGGAAGTTGAGGAATATGTAAGTGGTCCTCAAACATTTACCAATGAGGAACAAGCGTGTGAGAAACATTTCACCGAAAATGTCCAAATTAACTCGGACCGAAGAATTCAAGTTCGGTTACCATTTAAACAAAATCCTAATTGTTTAGGTGAGTCTTTCGAAATTAGTAAACGAAGATTTTTGTCGCTCGAACGTAAATTGGAACGTGATCCCACTTTAAAATCTATGTATGTCGATTTTGTGAACGAATATTTGGCACTTGGTCATATGTCGCTCTATAATCGTCCTCTTTCGCATCCACATTACATAATACCTCATCATTGTGTTCTCAAGCCTGAGAGTACAACAACAAAGCTTCGTGTCGTTTTCGATGGGTCAGCTCGCACAACTTCGAATCATTCCTTGAATGATATACTCATGGTTGGCCCAACTATACAACAAGATTTAGTTACCACACTCTTTTCGTTTCGTTTGAATAGATTTGCTCTCACTGCAGACATATCTAAAATGTACCGCCAATTTTTAGTCGATGAACGTGATCGTAAATTTCAATTGGTTCTTTGGAGATCCAATTCAAAAGACAAACTATGCGTGTTTCAACTAAACACCGTTACGTATGGGCTCTCAGCAGCACCGTTTTTGGCTATTCGAAGTTTGTTTTTTATCGCCGATCAGCACAGTTCAACTTTTCCCATTGGTTCAAAGGTACTTCGTGAGGATTTATACGTAGATGATGTTCTCACTGGCTCTGATAGTCTCGAAATCTTAGAACTCAAGAAATCTGAAATTATTAAAATTCTCAGTATTCATGGTCTTCAGCTCGCAAAGTGGAATAGCAATTGTCCAGACTTCGTAACCAACAACGACGAAGAAGTTGCCATTAAAACCACTGAAGAAAATATTACAAAAACACTTGGAATGTCCTGGAATCCTACTCAGGATATATTTTTGTTTCGCTTTAACTTGCCCGATGTAAGTAATCCCACAAAACGTTCAATTTTATCGATAGTAGCAAAAATTTTCGATTTGCTTGGTCTCTTGAGCCCTATTGTAGTTCGTTGTAAAATGCTGCTCCAAGAGATGTGGGTCCAGAACATTGCTTGATGATCCCCTCAACAATAGTTTGACATTGATGTGGCTCCAAATTAAAGCAGATTTGGAACATATTCATGAAATCACAATACCTCGATATGTTTTTACTTCGGAAAACATACTCGGCGAAATACATGGCTTCGCCGACGCTTCGCAACGCGCATTTGGATGCTGTATTTACTATCGCGTCTTAGAAAATGGTTCTTATAAAACTACCTTGTTAATCGCCAAATCGAAGGTGGCTCCAATAAAAGCACAGTCTTTACCTCGTCTCGAACTATGCGCGTGCGTATTACTTAGTAGAACTTGGTCAAAAATAAAACCAAAAATCGGAAAATTTGTATCTTCTATATTCTTTTGGACGGATTCTAAAATTGTTTTGCAATGGCTCAAGATACATTCATCAACCCTTAATTGTTTTGTAGCAAATCGTGTCTCAGAGTTACAAGAACAAGCTCAAGACGTTATATGGCGGCATGTGCCATCAAAAAGTAATCCAGCCGATATTGTGTCTCGTGGTTGTAGCGCTACAGACTTGCCTAGTACAATTTGGTTTAATGGTCCCAAATTTATTTTCGAAGATGTTAGTAACTGGCCCGCAAACATAACTGATGAATCCGATGAAATTTTGGAAAGAAGAAAAACGGCTCTTAAATGCACTACAAATGACATCACCGAGTCCGTCATAGATGAAATTATAGATAAGCATTCGTCATACTATAAAATTCTTCGGATACTTACATACATTTTTCGAATTTGTAATAGGTGCAAGGTAGACCCTTTGTTGAAAGCCAATAACATCATTCATCTCCCACCCCAGGAGTTGGAGAACACATTTTGGAAATTAGTAGCACATATACAAAGTAAAAACTTCGTCGTGGAGTTAAACGCCATTTTAAACAATAATTTGGTACAACCGTCCTTGCAAAAACTGGCTCCATTTGTACATCAAATGGAAACTGACAACAAAACTATTAATTTGATTCGAGTGGGTGGAAGATTATCGAAAGCTCCAATCCCATATGATGCTCGCTTTCCCGCTTTATTGCCGAAAAATCATCGCTTTGTAAAGCTATACATTGAGCATTTACATCGTCTTCACTTACATGCTGGTCCCAAAGTATTGCTTGGAATACTTCGTCAAAAAATATGGATAATTAACGCCAGAGAAGTAGTTCGAAAAGTGGTTCGCAATTGTGTCCATTGCTTCCACTACAAACCAAAGTTGATTGGACAAATAATGGGCAACTTACCAGTTGATCGCCTAAGAGCTCAACGACCATTTTTGGTCAGTGGAGTCGATTTTTGTGGCCCATTCTTAACTTCGTATCGTATTCGTGGAAAGGTACCTTATAAAACTTACGTCGCAGTTTTTGTGTGCTTTAGCTCAAAGGCAACTCACTTGGAGCTCGTTTCCGATTTGTCCACAAACAATTTTATACTTTGTTTAAATCGCTTTGTTAGTCGACGTGGCCTACCGCAACGCATTTTTTGCGATAACGCGACAAATTTTACAGGTGCCCACAATAAACTCAAAGAGTTAAAAGATAAATTGCTCTCTAATAAAATCGTATCAGAAATCAAGACGCATTGTACTCAAAATGGCTTCGAATTTTGTTTCATCCCTCCTCGTGCCCCACATTTTGGTGGATTGTGGGAGGCCGCTGTTAAATCTGCTAAAACCCTATTAGTAAAAAATCTTGCTCAAGCTCGCCTTACATTTGAAGAACTACAAACTTTAATTGTCGAAATAGAAGCTATATTGAACTCTCGTCCTATAGCTCCAATGTCAGATGACCCTAATGATGGAGAAGCACTTACTCCCGGTCATCTGCTAATTGGTTCATCGTTGGTGTCCATACCTCAGGAAACTTTTGATTCTTCAAAGTTATCCGCATTAAATCGATGGCAACAAATTTCGTATCTCAAAAATCAATTTTGGCAACTGTGGTCCCGAGATTATCTTTTATCGCTACAACAACGTTCGAAATGGTCTAAAACACAACCAAATATCAATATTGGACAACTAGTCATTATCCATGAAGATAATACTCCCACCACAGAATTGGCTCCTTGCAAGAGTCACAAAAACAATTTTTGGTACTGATGGACATGTACGAGTAGTCGAATTAAAATCTGCTAATGGTTTTTGTCGGCGACCTATACACAAGGTGGCCCCTTTACCTAATTTATAGGATCTTGAAACGCAGACCGTTCAACGGGGGGAGAATGTTGGAGGAGATCATATTTTTTGTCACCGACTGTTTAATTACTTGTTTGTTTTTTCGTTCGTACTTTCCAATACCCTTAATGTTGTTGTTATTAATACTGCTTCTGTTAATGAGTGTATTATTGTTAGTGCAAATTTTTGTCATTCTTCTTTCTGTCGTGTACGTACATGCATTTGTTATTTATTTAAATATAAGTAAGCATAATGTGTGTACCAACAATAGTTGAATATTTTTGTTTTTGGATAACGGACCACTTGATATTTATAATTTGTAAATTCTTTGTGGTCCATAAACATTATTTTTTAATTTTAAAGACAGTAGTAATCGAACCTGCACATGAGCAACATCATATGTACGGCAAATCTCTCGCGCATTATTAAAATATTTATTTTTGTAATAGGTATTTTATTATATTGCGACAGTCATAACAATGTTGTTGGTATTTTCTATGCAAAAGTTCTATACAACTCTTACGACAATTTTTCATATGTTTTTCGAATGTCGTAAGAAAATTTAGTGTTGTCAATTGTTTATTTCATGATATAAATAAAATATTCAATCGATTTTGGCATAAAAAACGATGAAGTGGTAACACACAAATTACAAACAAACAGCTGTTTACCAAAACAAAAATAAAATTTTATTAAAAACTGTTTATTCATTAGTTTAAAATGTGAAATAACGAAAATAATAGAATTTTAAATAAAAAGAAATTAATTTGGTTTATTTTGCTTGTTTAATTAATTTAATATTATTTGTTTTTTACTTTTGACATTGTATGTTTTGATTGTTTTTTTATTGTGAACATAAACTTATGACTTGCTACAAAAATCTGTTCACAATCACTGTTACTACACTTTAGTAGATACAATATACAACTTAATTGTGAATTGAACAATTGTGTTTAAATTTACGCATTTTCGGTAATTTAACATAAAAGTTTACTTACTTTATACTAGTAATATTACATGCATTTTTTAGAGTGTACAAAATGTTCGCCATTTAAAGTTTTTAAATTTTTCTCACAAAATCTTAATCAGCGTTCCGAAAAAGGTCAAATGTGATATTCATTTATTATGTATATCCACTGCTCTTATTATGGCCAAACATAAATGACTCTGGTCCTATGTACATTACTTTTACGACAAACTTCTATGTTATTAATAATGTATAAAGTTTAAATTTTTCTGAATATATTTTAAAATTAATGAACTTTAAAATTTCTTAAAAGTTTTCTAATTATGTAATAGATTTTAGAATATTTGGGATACGACATGCTTTTATTTAATTAACAAGTTAGATTGTTAAAAATGTGTAATGGATTTTTCGATATTTTATAATTTTGGCTACAAATATTTATAATTTTGGCTACAAATATTTATAATTTTGGCTAAAAATATTTAAGCATAAAGAAACTTAAAAAGTTATAATTTTCGAATTGTCGATCTTAATTTCGCATTGTCATCAAATATCTGATTGTTTACAAATTCTCAAACTATTTAGGTACGTATACGTAATACAAAAAATATTTCAATAAATCATACGTAGTGTTGCCCTCAAAGAGAGATTTCAAAAAATGGAAAAAATAAATTATTTAAACATTTTAAATCCAAATTTAATATACAAATGCTTTACTTATAACTTTCTTTCTCTAAATGTGTGATAGCAATTCCAAGTTAATAATTAAAGATTAAATTTGACTTCACCATAAGCATTTATATTTATGTACAAACCTAAGAAAAGAACAGTATATTAAGTACTACTTAAATATTAAATTCTTATATTCTTAATCCATATCATCCAGATCTAATGTAAAAGAAAAAGAAACACGTGTTTATATTTTTATGGGAACATAAGTTCGTAATTGATTTTTTTCTTTTATTATTAAATTAATATATAAATACTTAAATGTCTACAATTTATTTCAATGTCTAAGCATTTTTTCCTTCCTTAAAGCAATTATTGTTATTAATTGTCTTTATAAAAACATGATTGCCAGAATCCGTAGAAAAATATTTAGATTGGTTTATACAGTGTGGTTAAAATATTTTTTTTCTTTTATTTCCCTATTTATATGCATTTGATATATGAACTTATTATAAACTAACAAATTTAAATTAAAGACTTCATCTACTTCGAAACAAATTTTTAATCACCCACAACTATAACGTTTTTTTCTGGTTTTTGTAATACTGTTGTAAGTTCTTTAAGAAGATAAAATAAAATTAAATCTCTTCGCTAATCTGTATGAAAATATATTAATCTCTCTGTAATATATGCAAGCCTAAAAGGCTGTACAAGTAAACTACGTAAGCTAAATATAAAACAAGTATTTTTGGCAATAAAAGGAAAAATAAATGCTAAAAAAATAAATGAAAACGAAAATATCATTTATCAAAACCAAAAAGAGAAGTGATGGAGAAAAAACTAATAAATATGTAAACATATTCATACAGCAATACAAAAATACACACATAATTTTCAAATTATAAAGATGTTGATTTGCAACTATGTATGTATATTTGTCTTTACATTTGTATGTTTGAATATATACGAATTCGAATGTGTATGCGATTTAACGCCATTATTTATAATTGACTTGGAATCCCAGATACTTATGGCAAACTCAAACCACTACCGCATTATGTGTGTACAAACCAACTAACGAAGAAGCCAACTGGATAGAGTGTATGTCTGTCATTCTCTATTTTAGAAATACTACATACACATCCACATAGCAACATTTATCCACTCCAGAAGCTAACAAATATAAACACACTTTCACGCAAAAGTGTTTGAATGGATGGTTGATGGAAAGAATGAATGATTTTACTTGGAACATCTCTAGAACGGCACTCATCGGTTGTGCTCGTTTGTATTAAAATGAATGCATATGGAACTGTGTGATTTGTTATTCTGTTGATACACATCCATAAATTCGGTTATGGTTCTGACACATGCTACTTTATCATTTAAATCAAACCATTTTACTTCTTCGCACACACTTTCACATCCCTAAACACACACATATACATAAAATGTAGTATGTATGTATCAATACACATTTACTTTAAGTAACTAAAAACTCTAAGAAATTTATTTGTTAGTCTTTGAATCTATAAGTTAAGCTGTGATTTATTTTTGCAAAAGAATGAATTCTTTTGTAAATGAATATAAAGTTATAAATATAGTCGCAGATTGGTAACATTCAAAAAATTCAGATCTATTTTGTTTTAGCATTTTCCGAATTTTGTAGATAGTTCTAAAAAAATTTCAATTATACTGATTTTATTTAAAATTTATTCTCCCAATAATCTTGTATTAGTAAAAGTTCTTGTTATTAAAACTTTTAGAATTTCAATTCCACTGAAAATGGATTCATTCCAAAAAATGTCGTTTCTTTTTTCTAAAGAAGCATAAATACGGAATTAATTTTACTTTCAACGGAATTCTGCGACAGGCCTGTATATTTTAATATTTTTTGGACATTGGCCTTTCGTTATAATTTGTCTAAAATTGGCCTCACTCTGATTATATCCAAAAATCTACTAAATTCGACAAAAATTATTGAACATATCGCTCATACAAGATTACGTAGCCCACTATAGAAGAAAATAAGTTTTTATCAAGTTTAAACAACAAAAATTACTTTATGAAAATAATGATTGACTCAAAAAACTGGACCGCCATTAAAAACAAACTTCAATTTACAACATACGCTTTGATGGCAGCCGTAAATATAAGATTCAGCAATGATTGATTTTAATCAATTAACTTTCTCTAAAATATACCTAACGTAAAATTTCATAATTTCGGAATGCAGAATCTAATTAATGTAAATGAAATGATTCCTCAAGTTCTCTGAAAAGTGTGCGTCTTAAATTTGTATTTAAGTACATTGATAGATAGATATACACATCTATGTGAAATGGCACACAAACATACATACATATGTATGTATCTATATTTAAAATAAATAATATATTAAGTGGAACATATATGTATTACTGCATAAATACCAGATTGACAGGAGTAGGATGTCGGTTTATTTCATTTATTTCCTTCAACACATGCAAACGATCTATTGTACTTGATTGACATTTACTTTACATTGTCGAATGTCAAGTCTTTTAAAAAGGAGTAAAAAAATAAAGGAAAAAGAAATTCACTTATATAAATCACAATCGACTTTAAAAGCTACATTCCGATATTAATTTACTAATTGTTTAAAAATTGTTTAAGATTAGACATTTTCACTCAAAACTCAAGGCCAAAGTATAACAAGTAGTCCGACTCTTTGACAGCAGTACCTAACACTAAGCATGTGTTAGTGAAAAATTTCCTATCTCTAAGTATGCCCTACAAGCAAGAAGATACGAAAACGATACGAATTCGTATTGCTTAGAAGAAAAAAATTATTGCGGCAACAATCATATTCGTATTGCGGAAGATACCTCATTCGGGAGAGATTGTGCGGCCAGGGGGATACTTCTAAGCAATACGAAAGCAATACTCCTAGAAGACAAAAAAGAGACATTGCTAGATAATCAGCATGGAGAAAATAAGAAGATATCTTCAGATAATCGTCTGGAAGATATATTGGAGATATCTCCTATTATCTTTAGGAAGAAAAGTATAATAAATTAAAAAATTGGCAATTTGAATACACATTTATTAGTGTTAGCAATAAAATATTACAATATTGAAAATATATTAATATAAATATGCCAAATTAACGTTTCCCCAGCACAATTTTGTTTTACCCACAGGAAGATTCTTTTAATAATGATTTCTTTTAAGTACTCTAAAAACCAAAACATCATGACTATCCATTTTTATGTGAAAATAAAGATAAACTTACATTTTTCCAAGCATAAATTACCATTGTAATGATGTCGTCTTGATTTATCGCGTATTAACTTTTTGTAGTAAGATTTATTTAAAAAAAATTAGTTTTTTTTTCTTATTTTGAAAATATTTTGAAGTTTAAAAAAATATTTTTATTGCTATAATATCATCTATGCGATAACATAACGATATCCTAAACGTATTGCGTAGGATGAAAATCCTCTTACAGAAAGAAATACAACAATTTGGCAACAAAAAATACTTTACAAAATCAAAAAAATATTAATTTAAATATTTTTGTTTATTGCCGATTTTACTTTTAAATATTAACATTGCGATATTAAAAAAATATTGCTTGGGTGATTTTCTTCCAAATTATAAAAATTTAATATTGCTTTGATATCTTCTATGGACGATATCTTCCAAATGTTTGTAGGGTGTGTTAGTAACAAAAATGTATATGTATTGGTGCATTCTAAACATACAGAGTTTTATAAAAAAGTTAAAATTTTAAATTTGTTAGAATTTTCAATACCAAAAATTGAAACTCTGTTTGAAAATTAAAATTCAAAAACAACAAAAATTAAATGTCAATAATTAGAAAAAAATATTTTTTCCAGTTTAGGAAAATTAAACAAAATTTTGTATGAAAAGTGAGATAAAATTATTTTAAAAAATTACAGATTTTTTGTACACAACCGTAATTTCGCGTACAATCCTTAAAAGTGGCCAAAAAAGTAAGTTAAACATTTGAGGGTTTTGACAAGTTTAAATTTCTCACAAGAGAGTCGATTTCACACGACACTCGTAGATGTGAGAGAGTAATTTCCTGTATATGAGAGTCGGACTACTTGTTATACTTTGCTCAAGGCAATTGTTTGTACTGTGTTTTTAGAACATTCAATTAATGTTCATAACCAAGAGATATAAAAAAATGTCTCAAAGCATCATCTTGGTATCAGTAGCATAAATCAAATGCCACTTGTTTTGCAGAAATATTCACAGCATCTTTCTTTTTTAGGACTCAATACTACTTGGTGCTTTTAACATAAAGGAAAAAAGAAATTGCTAAAATATAGTCGACATAATCTACAAAGTCAGGAAAATAAGTTCTAACAAGTTATTTGTAGAAATATCTTTTCGTATAATATTCGAAAGAAATAATTTAAAAGAAATAATTTAAAATTATAAACATATTTTTTCAGAGCAATTAAAATTACCCCAAAAATCTACTACCAACAATAATTGTTTTAGTATATTTACTATAGAAAATTTGCGTCACAGGACCAGAATATATCAAAAAACTAAAAAATGCATAGTACGTACGTTTCTAGAAAATTTCCAAAATTTTTCGGAATTGTAATAATATGTCTGTTTATTAACAAAAAAAATTTTACATATTATCACAAATTGGTATTGTATTTTAATACAAATTTAAAATATTTTTGTGAAAAATAGTAACAACTTGATCAGTTCTGGAATTAGTTCTTTAATCAATGATTTTATGATTCAAATTGCTGAGATTAAGAACAATTTTGGCAAACAGTCAATATAATTTCATATATTTTTGGTTTTAAGTAGCAGTTTTGAATGAACTAATTTCATGGAATATTTTAGAATAAGGAAAAAATAAAATAAAATCTTATTAAATAAGCATTTTAATTCCGTATTAAAACAAGTAAGAGTTCTATATTCGGCTGTGCCGAATCTTAAATACCCTTCACAATGATGTGTTAAAAAACAGTAATTACGAATTTTATTACAAAATTAAATTTTATATTAAAAAAATACCAATTGTAGCCCATTTTATACGATCTAAATTAATCCGGGCTCTACATGCTTAACTTCATATTTCTAGGTTCAATATTATAGAAATTTTAAAAAGTTCTTTTGAAGGACGAAAAAGTACCAAAAACTTCTCTTTTATGGGTTCCCACTTAATCCAGGGTCTACATAATGTTTCTAGGTTCAATATTATAGATAATTCAAAAGGTACCTTTGTAGAACGAAAAAGTACCAAAACGTCCCCTTTTATGTATTCTAGACTAATCCGGGCTCTACATACTTAATATCATGTTTCTAGGTTCAATAGTGTAGAAAATTCAAAAAGTACCTTTTGTAGAAAGAAAAAGTACCAAAAAGTCTCTTTTTGCAAGTTCTTACCTATTCAAAGCCCAACATGCTAAATTTCATGCTTCTAGGTTCAATATTATAGAAATTTCAAAAAGTAACTTTTGAAGAACGTAAAAGTACCAAAAGTCCCCTTTTATGTGTTCTGGGCTAATCCGGGCTCTACATATGTACTTAATTTCATGTTTCTTGGTTCAATATTATAGAAAATTCAAAAAGTACCAAAAAGTCCCTTTTATAAGTTCTTATCTAGACAAGGTCCTACATTCAAAATTTCATGTTTTTAGGTTCAATATTATAGAAAATTCAAAAAGTACATTTTGTAGAACGAAAAAGTACCAAAAACGTCCCCCTCTACAGGTTCTTGCCCAGTCAAGACCCTACATGCTAATTTCATGTTTCTAGGTTCAATATAATAGAAAATTCAAAAAGTACCTTTTGTAGAACGAAAAAGTACCAAAAAGTCCCTTTTTATAGGTTCTTACCTAGTCAAGGTCCTACATTATAAATTTCACGTTTTTAGGTTCAATATTATAGAAAAATCAAAAAGTACCTTTTGTAGAACGAAAAAGTACCAAAAAGTCCCTTTTTATAGGTTCTTATCTAGACAAGGTCCTACATTCAAAATTTCATATTTCTAGGTTTAATATTATAGAAAATTCAAAAAGTACATTTTGTAGAACGAAAAAGTACCAAAACGTTCCCTTTTATGTATTCTGGACTAATCCGCGCTCTACATACTTAATATCATGTTTCTAGGCTCAATAGTGTAGAAAATTCAAAAAGTACATTTTGTAAAAAGAAAAAGTATTAAAAAGTCTCTTTTTTGCAAGTTCTTACCTAGTCAAGGCCCAACATGCTAAATTTCATGCTTCTAGGTTCAATATTACAGAAATTTCAAAAGGTACCTTTTGAAGAACGTAAAAGTACCAAAAGTCCCCTTTTATGTGTTCTGGGCTAATCCGGGATCTATATACTTAATTTCATGTTTCTACGTTCAATATTATAGAAAATTCAAAAAGTACCCTTTTATAGGTTCTTATCTAGACAAGGTCCTACATTCTAAATTTCATGTTTCTAGGTTCAATATTAAAGAAATTTCAAAAGGTAACTTTTGAAGAACATAAAAGTACCAAAAGTCCCCTTTTATGTGTTCTGGGCTAATCCGGGATCTACATACTTAATTTCATGTTTCTACGTTCAATATTATAGAAAATTCAAAAACTACCCTCTTTATAGGTTCTTATCTAGACAAGGTCCTACATTCTAAATTTCATGTTTCTAGGTTCAATATTATACAAAATTCAAAAAGTACATTTTGTAAAACGAAAAAGTACCAAAAAAATACCCCTCTACAGGTTCTTACCTAGTCAAGGTCCTACATTCTAAATTTCATGTTTCTAGTTTCAATATTATAGAAAATTCAAAAAGAGCCTTTTGTAGAACGAAAAGTATCAAAAAGTCCCTTTTTATAGGTTCTTACCTAGTCAAGGTCCTACATTCTAAATTTCATGTTTCTAGGTTCAATATTATAGAAAATTCAAAAAGAGCCTTTTGTAGAACGAAAAGTACCAAAAAGTCCCTCTTTATAGGTTCTTACCTAGTCAAGGTCCTACATTCTAAATTTCATGTTTCTAGGTTCAATATTATAGAAAATTGAAAAAGTACCATATGTAGAACGAAAAGTACCAAAAAGTCCCTCTTTATAGGTTCTTACCTAGTCAAGGTCCTACATTCTAAATTTCATGTTTCTAGGTTCAATATTATAGAAAATTGAAAAAAGTACCATATGTAGAACGAAAAAGTACCAAAAAGTCCCTTTAATGTGTTCTCGTCTAATCCGGGCTCTTCGTACTTAATTTCATGTTTCTATCCAATAACAACGTAACGTAACGTCATGTTCATTCTTTGATTTGTGTTTATAAAGAAACCACAATAACAAAAAATTTACCGTTTGATACTGTGTTTTGTTTTGTTTTTGTTTGTTTATTGTTTTGTATAAGCATGCACGAAAAATGTAAATCTTTCATGAAATTTTTAGAGGTGGTCTCGGATTTTTACTCACATTTTCGTTATTTTTGGACCGATTGGACTGATTTTAAATAGCGTTCTATTCGATCGTATTTGCAATAGAATTATTGAAAATTCGGATCTCGCAGATATCTAGGGTCTTCTGAAAACTGATTTCAACATACACACAGACAGACAGACGACGGACATGGTTAAATCGACTCCGCTATCTATAAGGATCCAGAATGTACATATATACTTTATAGGGTCGGAAAATTATATTATAGAAATTACAAATGGAATGACAAACTTATATATGAAGGGTATAATTATCTTAAATCGTTATTTATGCATTTGAAAAAAATACAAAAACATATAGCAATTTTAGAAAAATTCTAAGAGATCGACATCGAAAGTAAGAATCGAAAAAATGTATATATAAATTTGGGTGCCCCGGTAGGCTAGATGGTAGTATGCTATCCTGTCAGTCTGGGGGTTGTGGGTTCGATTCCTATTCGAGACTCTGGTTTGCTAGACTATGGTCATCGTCACCGTGACCATAGTCACAAATTTTGTGTTAAAATCTTCCCATATAAAGTGAAAAAACCAATATTTTCTTAGAACTTTTTTTTAGCATTTTTTTATTTATATATATGTATACCACTTTCTATCATATTTTTCAAAAGATCTAGCACTTTTTCCAATTATTTTGTGGCAACACTGTTCGCTACCCTAGAAATAATATATAAAAAACCCCTTTACGATTTCTATTTATTAATATGTTTATTTTTAGCTCTTGAAAAAGATATATCAGAAATATTTTGGGAACTTATTAAGCATAAAAGTACTAAATTAAGCCGCTTTTTAACCCTTTATGCTTTGAAAAAATTATTTTGCAAATATGTTTTTTGACTCTTTATAATAAATGTATATTAGGTTTAAAATGCGTACGACGCACATTAATTTCACACTTACAATACCAAACAGTTCCAACAGTCAATTAAGGCTCGATCCACATAAAATTAAGTTAAGAGTTTTTGACTGGCAAGGAACTTAATTGAGTCGAATTTTATTACGATATTCATATTTTTAAGCCAGTAATGGACCTTAAAGTATTTTTCTGATAGGAACCTTATGTTGGGGTTAGGGTCAATTAAGGCCTCTTCCACATAAAATTTGGTAAAGAGATTTTGGCTTGTGAAAAACTTACTTCTGTGAAATTTCATCGCTATACTCGTATTTTTAAGGCAGTAATGAGCGTTAAAGTATTTTTATGGAGGGGACCTTATATGGGCGCTAGGGTCAATTATAGACCGATCCACATAAAATTTGGTGGGAAGGTTTTGGTTCCTAAGATACATATTTATGTCAAATTTCTTCGCTATATTCGTATTTTTACGCCCATAATTAACGTTAAAGTCGTTTTCTGAAGGGGGCCTTATATGGGGGTAAGGGTCAATTGTGAACCGATCCACATAAAATTTGGTAAATTTTGACTTGTATAAATCTTACTTCTGTAATTTCATTGCTATAATCCTATTTTTAAGCCAGTAATGAGCATTAAAGAAATTTTATGGGGGGACTTCTTATGTGGGGTAGGGTCAGCTATGGGGGGTATATTCGTTTGTTTAAGCCAGTAATGAGCGTTAAAGTCATTTTTTGAAGGGGACCTTATATGGGGGATAGGGTCAATTATGGACCGATCCACATAATATTTCATAGATAGATTTTGGTTAGTAAGAAACTTACTTATGTCAAATTTCATCGCTATACTTGTATTTTTAAGCGAGTAATGAGCGTTAAAGTAATTTTCTGAAGGGGACGTTATATGGGGGGTAGAGTCAATTATGGACCGATATACATAAAATTTGGTTGAGAGATATTGGCTTGCATGAAATTTATGTGTGTCGAATTTCATCGCTATATTCCCATTTTTAAGGCAGTAATGAGCGTTAAACTCACTTTCTGAAGGGGACGTTATATGGGGGAAGGGTCAATTATGGACCGATCCACATAAGATTTCATAGAGAGGTTTTGGCTAGTAAATAACTTATTTATGTTAAATTTAATCGCTATACTTGTATTTTTAAGAGAGCAATGAGCGTTAAAGGCATTTTCTTAAGGGAACGTTATATGGGGGGTAGGGTCAATTATGGACCGATATACGTAAAACTTTGTTAAGAGATATTGACTTTCATGAAACTTATGTGTGTCGAATTTCATCGCTATTTTCCCATTTTTAAGCCAGTAATCAGCTATTTAGTCATTTTCTAAAGGGGACCTTATATGAGGGGTAGCGCCAATTATGGTCGTCTGTCCGCCATAATGCAGAATTATTTTTAAGGCGTCAAAAAACTGACCTATGCGAAATTTTGTGGTATTTGCTTCATAAACAACGAATTTGTGTATATTTCAAGCTATTTATACAATATTCCGGGGGGTACATTTGTATGGGGGCTATGTGAAATCGTTGACCGATTTTGTCCATTTTCAATACCAAACATTTCTGATCAATAAAATATATTTTGGGAAAATTTCATCTCAATATCTCTTATTTTGTGGACGCTATCGTGCCAACAACAGACAGACGGACAGACGGACGGACATGGCTGGATCGTCTTAGAATCTTACGACGTCCCAGAATATATATACATTATGGGGTCTTAGAGCAATATTTCGATGTGTTACACACGGAATGACAAAATCAATATACCCCCCCTCTTTTTTGATGGTGGGTATAATGAAGACTTCCAGCTAAAGATTGATCTCCATTCATTGTATGAGTATTATGTGAACCTTAAATTCGGGATTGTTTTTTATAATAAAGAGTCATTTGCAAAACAAATTTAAGTATTTTAGATCCTTACTCCTTAACTCATTCTTTTGTAAAGAGGACCCATACAACTTTCAAAATTAATTGTATATACTAGGAATAAAAAAAAATCGACATTTTGGCCATACAAGATTTTTTGAAACAATGGCCCAAGAAGTTGGCTTACTATCAAATAGTACTAATTTTGATGCAAATTTCATTCAAATGGACACGAAACTGCCCATATACATTATATTTCAAAATATGTATATACAGTCGATGTTATTTACATTAAAGGAATACTTGTGTATATACGTTTTGTTTAAACATTGAACAATGGCCTATGACGTTGCTATTTTTATTTAAATTCATCCTTGCATGATTAATGACAAAATTTGGTTGAATTGATATGAATTTCTTATATTTTTATATTATGGGAATAATATGTACTAATACACATCTAAAGTTTCGATATACACTTAAACTTTTAATTGTGACATAAATATACATATATGTATTACACAACTCTGAATTAGTGCAAAGAAGTTTGACAGCATAGTGTTCTAAAGAGGTATATGTGTAAAGAAAACTACTTTTAATTCAAATATGAATGTACATTAGGGTGGCCGCTTTTTAGAAAAATACCTCTCAAACAATGCGTTTTAAATACAATTAATTGAAAAGTTACCTACAGGTGCAATAAATAAATATGGTATTCTAGATATATTTTGCTTAACATATCAGTGTAATGTCAGAAAAAATATGCCAATTTACATAGAAATTTAAATTTTTAATAAAATTTAAAATATGGAGCAATTATTTTTAACTTTTTAATATGTTTCAAATTTATTAAAAACATAAACATAAAAGTTAATTATTACATTAAACAATATTGTAGTTATAAATTACTATCCAACTCTAAAGTTTTATTCATGTTATTATTGTTTATAAGTGAATTTTGACCTTCAAATCATTTTCCGAAGAGGAGTTTGTATGGGTGTAGATGGGTGTAGGACCAACACTTTTGGGTGTTACAAACATCAGCACTAACGCATAATACCATCTCCACTATAGTAGTGTATGATATAAAAATTCTGAAATAGACCTAAACATTGCGAAAATTTGGACACCTTTTTCACGAAAAAAGAAAATAATATACACTAAATCATTTTGTGGATCAAAAACACCACAAAATGTAGAACATTTTTTCATATTTTAAGCAAAAGACGACAAAGTTATAGCGGTTTACAGCTAAAAAATTCCCAAAATTACGTTTTTACCTGAAACTCAAAAATGTAAGCTTGGATATTACCCACAACGAAAGACCCAAAATACAAATTAATTTAACCCAAACATTTTAAATATTCGTGGAAAAATTCGCCATGTTGAATTAATCGTTAATTTATAATCTTTAAAATTATGCATTTATGTGTAGTAGATTAAAAATAATGAAGTTTTAATTTATTTATGAATATATTCGAATGTATTTTTTAAAAATGCTAAATAGCGATATTTTTTCAAACGGCTTATAGGTTTTGCTACAGACCTCATTAATAACAATCTAAAAGAATATTATTTTATTAATTTTAATTAGCGGGAAGGATGTGCTTCTCAAGTTTTTCTGAATTTAAAAACACTGCGTTTTCTGCACACGAGAAACTTTTACGCAAATATTGTTGTGGTTAGCCAGTAAATACTTGTTTATATTTATCTTCTGCTTCCATTTCTGAATTTAAATGAGTTTGTAATATATAAACTGTTAAAATTAAAATCAATATAAAGCTCGGAAATAAATTTCATACACATGACCGAAATTTGTCAACGAATTTAATGCAAAATCGTACTTTTTTCTAACGGATAATCGATTTTTATATACCGATTAATGTTAAGTGTTACCAATTTTAATAAGCGGTTTAGGTGTGCTTCGTCGAATTGTCTTGTAACACAAGAAACATCACGTTTTTAGCGAATAAGAAATTTTTATAAAATTTCTTTTGCAGTTAACACATCCCAGCTTATCTACAATTAACTGTATTTATCATTTTTAAATTTAATGCAAAAAATGCATAAAACCGTTAGAATGAAAATCTGTTCGGTTAATTTAAAATTTGTAAAGTTTTTATATATTTACATGAATGAACTTGTTTACATTTTTTTAATGCAAAAACGCAGTTTCTTTCGTACGGCTTATCGATTTTCGTATTAGCATCATTGTCAGCTACCGGTTGATATATAATGTCCCCAATTTAAATAAGCGGCTTAGGTGTGCTTCACTAGTTCTTTAATCAATGATTTTTGTTTAAATTTGTCAATCTCGAAACTAGTTCCAGGAAAGATTTAGAGAACGTATAAACAAATATTTCTTTATAGCGTTTTTGTTTGAAATTATTAAGATTTGGAGCAATTTTAAGACACTGTTGAGAAATTTTTACTATTGTACCAATGTTATTTACATATCTCATGTAAAATTTAATATAATTCCCATATTCTAAGGAACGGGTTCCAGAAGTAATGGCGACACTACTAGTTCCAAGGCTGTTGTCTAAGAATCTAAAGTGGTTCAGTTTTCACTTGTTCTAGAACAAGTAGTTTTTAAAACAAGTTCTAAAATTTTTCCCGCGTTTAGTGTTTATTTCTCCAACATGTAACTACTCTCGACCACAAAATTTTATGGACGTAAGTCTTGCGAATAAAAATTCGCTTAATTTTTAAAATATTAAACAAAAGAAATATTCAATGCATAAAGCTGATTTCTTAAAATCTAAAACAAAACAAGTAAGAAGTTATAGTCGGGCGAGGCCGATCATATATTACCCCACACCTGTATACGAACTTGGTTTTGCAGATTTTCTAGATACGAGTATTTTAAACTAAAGTGGTGTAGCGTATAAAAAGAATTTTCAATGTAAGAAAATAATAATTTTTGTTGAACGTTTTACATCATTATTATTATTATTAGGGATATTTTATGGATTTTTTTTCTATAAAAATTAATTAAGAAATATAATTCTACCAGGGGAAAATTGTATTCTTAGAAACTTTAGATTTTGATTTACAAATCTAACGTCAAATATATTAAAAATTAAAAAACACCCTACTAAACATGCAAAATCGTGTTTCCGTAATTGTTGTTCTTAATATGTGTTTTATTATAAATTCTTCTTTCTGCTTTTTTAACGGATTACAATTAAAATTTTTCCAATATATATTTTTTTTATTTTATATTTTGAAAAGAATCAACTTCAGTCCCAAAGAATGAACGACCGAATGAGAACACAAATTCATTCTCACTTGTACACACAACAAGAATGAATAGTGTATTTTTCCATTGTTAGTGAATAAGAGGGAAAACCCACAAAATCGACGTAATTAATTACAACAATTAAAATTCGTTAACATCTGTGTACCTTTCAAAATACTCGTAATCGAATCGAAACAAAAGAGAACAATTTACACTTGTTTTTAAGTCTACTGTTTTTCAATCTGCCATTCATTTAAGGGCGAATGAATAAATACAATAACTGAATGAATGAAAGTTACCAGTAATTTGGCAAGGAACGCATTAAAACCATTAAGGAAAGCTTCAATTTAAAAGATGATTTAAATTATCCAAGCACGCTTTGTTTAAATACCCATGAGTGTTTTATGTACATTTAACGTTTAAGTGTTAACTAGGATTGTGGTTGTGTTAGAGGCAGGGTTTGTATAGTAAATACATTAATTATAAATTTATATCAGAAAATTAAAGTAGTAAATATTTCATTTATGTTAAAATCCTTCAAGATTTAATATCCTTAACCTTAAGATTTGTCAAAAATAATTAAAAAAATTTACAAAATTTTAAAATTAAAACTGAAATTATTTTTTTTTTTAACTTTATATGGGATCATAATCTTACAAGTTTTTTAATATTATGAAAATCATCATTTAAATAAAATTAGCGTATCGATATTAGTATATGTATGTAAGTGATTTTTCCGTATAACAATATTTTTCAATTTTATATTTAATAATAGCCAATTTAAAACATTAAAAAACATCGATGTATTGTTCACATTACATATGCTATGTAACATCGATATTTTTTCATGGCTAGTGCACCATTTTATGTTAATATTTCACCAAAAAATTGAGTTTTACTTGACTTCAGGCACTCACTTAAATATTGCAAATTAATTTGCGGAATAGATTTTTCTGGGTTGAAGCAAACTCTTCTCACCTTCGTGAGAAGAGTATATATAAGTTTGTCTTTCCGTTTATAATTTCTACAATAAATTCCCAGTGTTGTTGTTGTTTAATTATCAAGCATTAAAAAATAACATAAGCCCGAATACTTCTTGGCTACGTCCGTGTCAAATTTTATCCCGATCAGACTATCCATTTAGAAATGCCAGATTTGTTTAAAAAAAGTACATTCTTTCCCACTGTTGAATGGTCCATAACCGCATAAGGGGTCCATTCAAAAAATTACTTTATCGTACATTACGTACATGCGAGTTTAGCTATAAAATTATACTTAAGTCCTATTCAAAATATCAACCTAGTGTTAATAATGAAGTTTTTTAATTATGACATAATGGTTTGATGGTGGGTATATAAGATTCGGCATTGCCGAATATAACACTCTTACTTGTATTCTTTAAAAGTTATCATGGTATTTGATCATATAAATTTAAAATTGTTTTGCTCAAAAAAGCCTAAAACTAAATCAGTTATGTGTAGCTTTTATTAAATGTTTAATTATAGATTAGAAATGACATCATTATGGAATAGGTTTACATCACTCTGGTAATAAAAAGGCATAAATTTCGTCGGAACAACGACGATATTAGTGTGTAAACATTTTCGTTGTACCTACTCAATAGAATATAAATCAATTTGGTAAATATTTAAATCTCGTCATTCAATACTTAACAAACATCGTTTTGAATAAATTTATATTCCTGTTATTCAATTGTTGTTTGGAATTGTAAAATAAATGTTCAAATATTTGTCTCTATTATCTAACAGAATAATCGACCATAAAATTTTCAGCATTTTATATATGTGAACACAAAAATGTTTAGTTCTATCTCTAACAATGGAAATATGATTGGTTTTATATAAGTGTCTCTTTTTCTTTTAAAACTGTAGTAGTAGTACTGAGAAATATTTATCTGAGACGCAACAACGTACATGAGCAATTGTCAGAGCTTTTGAATTCGGTTGAAATTAAACTAAATTGTTAATAAGTTTGATAAGAATAAAATGTCAAATAATTATTTTACAGAATTTTACACACATGACCTCCAGCCTATAAAGTACAAAATTGTAAAACTCTACATTTCTTAACGTAATGGGGTTTGGAAGTTTACAAATTTTAAACAAGCTAGAGTGGTAATATTTCATTAAACTATATTAAAAGTTTAATGAAATATTTTGAAATAAATTCGTCAATTTTGGTTAATGTGTTTTTTTTTTACTTTTAACAATATAATTTCCTCATAGATCATGATACATAAAACATATATACAAATATGAAACGTTGGAAGCAATAAGATCCTCACAAATATCATGACAAGCACTTAAAAACACCAAGAATTATAGTTTTTAAGAGAAAGTGCATCGAATTTATCCAACTCTCTGTATGGGTATTGTATAATATTTCGCAGACAACATTTTTCTACACAATAGAATAGTGAAAACTTACGACATGATGATTTTTAGGTGCTTGCATCTGTTTTGGGAACCCAACAATCGACTCAGAAAAAAAATTCTATAATATAGAATTTACGTCTCCATTAACTAATTTTTTATCAGATTTTTTACTTTTAGCCCGATTTTTTGATAATTTTTTTTAAATAAAAAAAATTAAATTTCAACAAATTATTGACATTTATTGCAACGTAATTATTAATATTTTTGTGACAGGAATCCATTGTTAGAGAGTTACGAGGAAAACCAGTAAAATTTTTGCAAAAAAAATAAATAAATACATTCCTAAATATTTATTTTTTCCTTCTAATTTAACCTTTTTTTGCATTTGCTTTCTTTATGTATAATTCAAAAATTTCACGCCCTAGATTTTTTTAATATTTTTTTTGGACTTAGACGGCCAAAATAAAGAAATTTATAAAGGTTTTATATCATGAGCAAAATTGTTGTAAACTAGTGTAATTGGTGCAGCAGTCCGAACATAAGACCATCAACTTAAAAATCTAGGTTTAAACCCAGTTTTCTTGCAGGGCTTTTTTAATTATTTATAAAATGTTTTTGTAAAAAATACAAAAAAAAACAGTTGAAAAAGCAAGTCTATTTTAGAATTTGTCAGAATTGCAACTCATATTTCTGAATTCAAGAAAACAATTTAGCTGATTTTATGCCAAACTGTACCGAATAATAACACTGTGTAACACTCAAAAACACTCATTATCGCGTATGCTTTTTATAGATTTAGATGAGAAGATCATTTTACCATTTTAAAAATCTTCAATATTTTCCTTTAAATCGGAAGATATTGGAAAAAACGCTTTTTGTTGACTAGACAGACCAAAAAAATTATATCTCAAAATTTTCTTAACCAATTTAATATTTTTCAACTGTTTTGAAAAGATGATATTTTAAAATTGTTACAATAACCACAATATGTTTAGACTATAATCATAATTTTACCCACAACCATGTTTTATCTCAGCGTTCTCTTATAGAGAATTATATCATTGTCAATAAATCGTTTAAAAAATCATTTTTAAATAGTATACACACTTTAACATTTTTTACTGAACTGTGTAAAATATTTAGATCTAAATACAAATTTTTTATATATATATATATATATATAATATATATAATATATATATATATATATATAATATATATATATTATATATATATATATATATATTATATATATATATATATATATATATATATATAATATATATATATATATATATATATATATATATATATATATATATTATATATATAATATAAATATAAATATATATATATATATATATATATATATATATATATATATATATATATATATATTATATATAATATATATATATATATATATATATTATATATATATATATTATTTTTTATATATTTTATCTTATTTCATTCATAAAAATATGGGCTAAAATTAAAAAAAAATTTAAAAAATATGTTTTCTAATAATGTGTGGGTTAAAAATTATCGGGAAGCGTAAAAAAATTGAAAAAAATATATAAAAATTTGTATTTAGATCTAAATATTTTACTTTTCCTTTTCCTTAAGAAGTATAAAAATGTGTATACTTTTTGAAAAGTACAAAGAAAACTCTTTCCAAAACAGCTGAAAATCGGTAAATTTTGAAAGTTTGACCGAACCCGAACTTTGTTCGGTTTACAAAGTTCGTGTTCACCGAACTTTGTAAACCGCATTTATTATTAAAAAGTAATAAATTTATAACATTTAAAACCAAAATATGAACATCCTGAAGATTTTTTGAAGAGGGTTTTAGTTAGCAATTGGGTCAATTATCAACTAATTCTGAATTGGTTTTTAAACGATTTATTGACAATGATATAATTCTCTATAAGAGAACGCTGAGAAAAAACATGGTTGTGGTTAAAATTATGATTATAGTTTAAGCATATTATGGGTTTTGTAACGATCTTAAAATATCATATTATGATTAAATACCGTCAAAATATTTCATCATGATATTTTTGTATTTATCATAATATTGTTTACATGATAATATTATGATCCAAGGTGATCAAAATTTCGTTTTAAATATGTATCGAAATCAAAATGAGTTTTATCAAATTATTAAAATTACAGTTCCTAAAAAAAATAAAAAATATATATAATATATACTTACAATACTTAACACAATTCGCAAATTTTAATTTACCGATTTATATGAAATTTTGGTCCATAAAAAAATTTAAGTATAATTTCATAAAAATAATAGTATTTTTATGCTTAGTCAGAAAATTTTAATGTAACAAATGAGATCAAAGTTTGACAGTCGAAACAAATTAAAGGTTTCACTTTTCACTTTCTGGTTAAAAGTTTATCAAATCTGCCGAAAAGACGAACAGTAAAAAAGGAAATTCATTGTACAGCCAGGATGTATGATGACTTCTTTAAACTAATTTTCAGCATTTTTAAAACTTTTTGATGATGTAAAAATTTTATTTTATAAAAAGTTCGGCGTTCGGTCAAGATTTTGCCGAACACTGAACATTTTACCGAACCCGAACGTACCCGAACGTTCGGTCGGACACTACTAGTCAACAAAAAGAGTTTTCTCCAATATCTTCCTATGTTTAGGGTATATTGGAGATTCTAAAAATGGTATTAAAATCTACTCTTCTAGATCTACCAACTTCACTATCTCTCGCGATTAGTGTATTGATTTTTTGTAATTTTGTCACACCGTGTAATGAATATTTTGGGTTATTTTCTTGATTTTCCATTATTATGTTAACGTGAGTGTGTTTTTCACAGTTAAACAGGCAGTTAAATCGACTTCGATTTTTATAAGGATGAAAAATATATGTATATATTTACTTTTTTGTATGTATATTTCTTAGTGTTACACACGGAATGACAAAACACTGATGATAGTGGTTGAGAGTATAAAAAATAAGGTAATATAAAATCCTACTATTAACAACATTGTAATTAAAATAGTTTTAGGTCAAAGGCTAAATATTTGATTTGGTTATTATATATCCATCAAATATTTTTTCTATACAGTTAATAACTTTAATTGAAGCTCAAAATTTTATTGCATTGCAATAGGTCAGTGGTTACGATGAGAATAATTTATATGCAAACAACTTTTTTTCAGACTACCAATTTTCAATTCAGTAGATGTAAGTTTGCATATACAATAAATTTGCATGTTACTTCAATAGCAGAATTAGAGTAGAGTCAGAGTAGAATTTCAATTATTTGTCCTAAGAAGATATGACATTATCTATTTTCAGACTAAAACAATAATTTTTTTGTCATAATTTGTATAAAATGTATGTATATAAATTTTATTCAAATTATAACAAAAAAAAAATAACCGATAAATAAGAACAGTAAAAAGGAGAATAGACTTTGAAATCTCGTCAAATAGGCAAAATAAGGAAAGACATGTGGAATCGATTAAAAATTATATATATAATTTATTCTCACTATAAGAAATCCGTCCGTATTTGTGAAGCATGTAAAGTTAACATTTAAAGGTGAACAGTTCATCATTTTATATACATATAATCATTTGGACGAACTAGATAACCGAGCTTGCACTGTAAAATATGTAAATAGAAAAATAATATTTACATACGTTGTTGTACAAAATATTTTTGTTTGCCATAAACACGATTCTAATATTTACATACATAAATTTTACACAAAAACAAATTGTAAAAAAACGTATTTCAATAAGGCAAATGAAAATGCTGAGTGGGTGTATTTGTATTGGCTTGTATGGAAGTGTAAGAGAGAGAATAAATATGTATGTATGTACGAATCTGCACATTAAAACAGTTTAATGTTTACTTCCGAAAATTGCCTATAAAGTGGATAAAACGTATAGAGTTGGTTTGGGTTCATCGTTTCCATATTTAATAACACGTTCCGGTGCTTGTTTTAATATTAAAGTTAATTTTTATAACCAGAGAACGAGAAATTGGCTCATTTATTCACCAAAATAGTCAATAAAGATTAATTTATGTACTTTATACAGTTAAGGTTGTTTATTTTCTTAAAACTTTTAAAAAGTATTTACTTTATTGTGCTGACTCCTTACTTTATTTCTTGTTACAATTTTATTATATTTGCAGATTATTTTTAAATATACTTTTGATATAAAATATAATTAAAGTTGGAAATATTTAAAATTTTCAAAATATCAGATTTACATATTTTAGATATGTTTATTGTAAAATTAATATTATTAATATTATAGCTGGACTGGTAACTGCTTTTTAGGAATACCATCAAAGCATATTGCACATGCAGTATTTGCAGAAACAACAAGAATTAAAACTTTAACAAAAATGAATTATAAGTCCACGAACTCTTATCTAAATACCAATTCTATTACTATCAATAAATAAATGGGAGTTAGCTGCCTTTAATCGTCGAGAATGGGTTGCTCAAGGAATCGTTTATATAAATGGAACATATAAATATATATTTAATTTATACGTTCCAAAGTGAAAAGTATACAAAATTCAACATAACGAAAGAGTAGAAAGTAAAAAAATAGCTGAATAATTTATCTTTACATTAAACAAGTCGAATTTTTTCCGGCGTAATTATTTAATAATTATTTAATATGTGGCTACGTCCAATAATGAACCGATTCGGAAAAATTTCGTGTAATGTTTCATATATATTCAGCAAAACCGATTCATAAATAACGGAGATATGAGCAAAAATCGAACAACCTCTGAAAATGTTATAAAAAAATTTGCAATTTTTTATTCCTGCTCGACAGTAGGAAGAGTAGAACAGCACTAATGTGTTGTTATTGGTAAGAAACACTATTTTTCGTTTTTGAATTTTCTATAATATTGAACTTAGAAACATAAAAATAAGTATGAAAAGCCCGGGTTAAGTAAGAATTTATAATAGGTTACTTCTTAGTAATTGTTGAATTTTTTATAATTATGTGAGAGCCTAAAAGGGGATTTGTTGGTACTTTTCGTTTTTCAAAACGTATTTTTTTAATTATCTGTAAACATAAAATGTGGTATGTATACATATGATCTTTTTGGTACTGTGAAATATTTTTCTTATCGGTTCATAATTTATCATAGCTTCCATACAAGGTCCTTTCTGAAAAACAGTTAAAGGTACATAACTCCCGAAAAATCACTTAAACTTACCAAATATTGATATCCATACATTTACCAAAAATATTGCTCTTATATACATAAACTACATAGCTCTTATGTACAGAAATTTAGCTTAAAGAATATTTTACGATCGGTCTATAATTGATCATATCTCCCATACTAGGTCCATCCCCGTATTTAACTAGTTGCATTATCAATTTGTATAGAACAAAATAATATATGTATTTTAAAAATCCTTGGGATTTTCTATTTAAGACATGAGAAAACTTATTTCTACAAAAAATTGATCTGTTAGAAAAGTATTAATATAAAAGTAGCTGGTGGAGGGTATTTAAGATTCGGCTTAGCCGAATATAGCTAACTTCTTTTTTTCAAAAGATATTTTTGGAATTTCTTATAATATGGAATCTAGAGACATGATATTAGTTATAAAGATCCATAATTATGTGTCCACAATTGGCCCTATCCCTTATATAAGGTCCTTCAGAAAATAACTTAAACACTTATTTCTGGCCTAAAAATTCGAGTAAAGCGATAAGTACAAGTAAGTTTCGGTTAAAAGTACGATTATAACGATGAATTCGAAATAAATAAGTTTCTTATTAGCCGAAATCTTTCAGCTATTTTTTAGAATCGGACCATAAATGACCCTACCTCCATATAAGGCCCCCTTCTGAAAATGACTATAAGGCTCATTACTGGCTTAAAATATGAACACAAATTTAGTGAGGATCCGTACATAATTGACCCTACCGCCCATACAAGGTCATAAAATTACTTTAACGCTCATTACTAGCAAAAAATACGAGTATAGCAATAAAATTTGACACATTAATATCCTCGCAAGCCAACATTTATTTGGATCGTAAGTTTCTTACGAGCTAAAACCTCTTTAACAATTTTCTTAGGATCGGCTCATAACTAACCCTACCACTAATAAAAGGTTCCCCTCAGAAAGAGTTTTGGTTCTTAAAATACGATTTTTCTTTATTTATAAAATTTGACATAAACAAGTTTTATACAAAATAAAATCTATGTTGAAAAATGTATGAGTATCGGTTCATAGTTGACGCACATAGTTGAAACAAATCATTTTGTTTTTAAAATTTAATATTTCGTAAGTTCAAAAGACTTCGGACCACAATTGACTTAATCATATTCCAAGCGTATTTTTGTATCATATACACACACAAATATAACAAAAAATTTGCGTCTCTATTCTATAAAATTCTATGTCGAAAAAGTGAGTTTTGAGTTATTATATCGATATCTCGTAAACTATGCAATTTTCTGAATTTAATTTTATCATAGCTAAAATTACATTGATTGTTTTAACAAGGAGACAATATTGGCTATTTGTCACTAAGTGTACATAGAATGTTTTTGATTCGTCTCTTGTTTTTAAGTTAGTCATCTTATTACTCAGTTAATCAGAGCAAATTTAGGTGGACTTTATGATTGTGTTTTCAGTAATCTGTTAAAAGTTAGAAAATTTGGAAGCATTTTCATACTATTTCGTTAAATTACATATGGCATTACTAAAAATGTTCACGTAAATACGGCAATTTTTAAATTGCCGTAAAAATATATCTAATTTTGTAATATTTAAATAATAATATGTGTTACAATGAGATGAGTGAATATAAAAATAGCAAAGACGATAATGACGCTGAGAAAACAAGTCAAAAACGATCAACTAATTTTAAAACAAATGAAATAGAATTTCTTAAAAAAAGGATATCATTGAGTGCAAAAAAACAGACAGGACGAGTTTCGAGGACTTACTAAGATGTTGGTATGACCAATCTGTCTATAACATAGTCTATAATCTAGTCTATGGCCTAGTCTAAAATCTAGTCTATAGCATAGTCCAGGGGTCGGCAAACTTTTCAGTCGGAAAAGCCAAAATTTACAGTTTACATTTTTTTTGCACAAGTTTTTTATGCAAACAGAAATTATACTGTGATATATCGCTTACATCGAACAATAATTGACCAACCCCAATATAATATTGACTTAACAGTAGCAGTAAAGTGACGAAATTCGACATAAACTAGTTGTATAAGAACAAAAATACATTTTCAAATTTGATTTTAACACTCATAACTGACTTAATTATAGCAGTATTATAACGAAATTCAACACAAACAGGAACAAAAATCGCTTTATCAAATTTAATGTAGTGATCCTACCCCTCATATTAGATCCCCATAAGAAAAAAATCGCTTTTATGTCACAAGTAATGCAGAGTCGAGGAAAACGCACTTTTAAAAAGAACTTATAAGTTCTTTGCGTTTGAGAACTTTCAACCGGACAATTCAACGGATAATTATTTCTTATCTGATACATTTATTAGTTTGAATGTTTCCATTGGGGTCCGTCTTCGCCCTAAAAACTTTAGATCTTTAATTACCATAGTTGGACCTCACAAAAAGACAAGTAATGTTAAGTAACAACCTACTTTATAAATAGTCAATTTTTCGATTTTTCAACTTTTTCTGGATTTTTTTTCGAATTTTCCATTTTTTTTTCAATTTTTTGACTTTTTCCGTCTTTTTTCGACTATTCGACTATTTTCGACTTTTTCCGACTTATTGACCTTTTCTGACTTTTTCGACTTTTTCCAACTTTTTTTGACTATTCGACTGTTTTTGACATTTCCGACGTTTTGCGATTATAAAAAAATAACTTTGACTTTTCAACTATTTTCAACAATTTTTTTCTCTTTTCGAGTTTTCCCGACTATTTTAGACTTTTTTTCTCAAAATGTTTGTCTTCTTTTTGAAGTTTTTATGATTTTTTCAACACAAACAGGAACAAAAATCGCTTTATCAAATTTAGTGACGATCGGCTCATATTTGATCCTACCCATCATATTACATCCCCATTAGAAAAAAATTATGTCACTTAATAATATGTTACACAATAATAGATCGGAATATAATTGACCAATCTCCTTACCAATCGCCTACTTCAGAAAATGACTCTAACGATCATAACTCACCCCATAGAAATTCGTCTTATAGAAATGACTTTAAAGCTCAAAACAGGCTTAATTAATAATACCAGCATAGTGGTAAAATTCGTCATAAACAAGTTTATAAGAACACAAATATTTCTACCAAATTTTATAAGGATGGATTCAAAATTGACTTTCGAAAATGAAGTGACGACATACAACAGGAAGACATACAACAGAAGTATAGTGATGAAAATGAAACGATTAATCAAAGTTACAAAGTTGTGTTTATTGTTTTGTTGGTTTTATTACATTGAATCGTAAAAATTTTAAAATATATAAATATTTTTTTTATAAAATAAAATGTGAGTAAGAAACTAAAGAGCCACAGCTCCACATCTAAAGAACCGCATTTGGCTCGCGACCCCTGACCTAGTCTATAGTGTAATAATAAAAAAATTAAAGTTAGTTGTGTGGGATATATTAATCTTACCAATTAGTTGGTTAATGGATATGTGGTCTAATGAAATCTAAAACACCACAGGCAGATTGTTTGATTAACGAAATATTTGTAGAAATTCGGAGTCTGTATATTATTTGAAAATTATTTGGTCGAGTTATTATTGTTTATTATGGTTGTAAGTTTTCGTAAGTATTAGAATCAAAACTTCTTTATTATTTGTTTCGACAATATTTGCAATTACAAAAACCATGCATTATTAAAATAAATTTCCAAAAATTAGTGGTTACGTCTTTTTTATCAAATGTTTGATAGGTCTGAACTTAGCTTCAGTTAAACCGATATTATAAACAAAATTACCGATTACTGAAAAGCATAAATTTAAGATTAATCTAGGCTTAAGCAACAAACGTAGACCATCTTAAACAGAAACAAGTAAGAGTGTTATATTCGGCTATGCCGAATCTTTTATACCCACCATCAAATCACTGTTATATAAATGAACTTTGATATTTTGAATATTTTATTATTATATATCGATATTAATGAGGGTAACATTTGAAAGAGGTCCATTAATGGGGGTTTTACTATTGACAGTGCTAATTTTTATAGCGAGTAGGGGTATTTATACATACATATATGGACCAATTCTCATTAAAGTCTGTAGGAAGATTTCAGTTCTATTTGTTTAAAATTTCATCGATCTACTTGTATTTTGAAGCCACTAAGGAGCATTAAAGTCATAAAATATGGTAGTGAGATTTTAAATCAAAATTGTTTTATGTCGAGTTGCATTGCGGTATTCGTATTTTTCGCGTCATTTCTGGGGCGGAATTTATATGGGGGACTGATCCTCATAAAAATTGATAGAGTGATTTCGGTTGTTATAAAAGAGATAGAGATATTAGCTTACATGAAACTAGTTTATGTTGAATTTCATAAATCTACTAGTATTTTTAAGCCAGTACTGAGCTATAAAGTCATTTCCTGAAGGGGCCTTATATGGGGGTAGCGTTAATTATAGACCGTTCTCCGTAAAATTTTGTAGAACGATCTTAGTTCCTACAGGTCAGGTTTATATCGAATTTCATCGCTTTACTTGTTTTTTATTGCTTTACTCGTGTTTTTGATGGGGACATTATATGGGGGTAGGTCAATTAAGGCTCGATCCACATAAAATTAGGTTAAGAGTTTTTGACTGGCAAGAAACTTAATTGAGTCGAATTTTATTCTATACTCGTATTTTTAAGCCAGTAATGGGTCTTAAAGTATTTTCTGATAGGGACCTTATGTTAGGGTTAGGGTCAATTAAGGCCTGTTCCACATAAAATTTGGTAGAGATTTTGGCTTGTGAAAAACTTACTTCTGTGAAATTTCAGCGCTATACTCGTATTTTTAAGGCAGTAATGAGCGTTAAAGTAGTTTTATGGAGGGGACCTTATATGGGGGAGTAGGGTCAATTATAGACCGATCCACATAAAATTTTCTGGAAAGGTTTTGGTTCCTAAGATACATACTTATGTCAAATTTCTTCGCTATATTCGTATTTTTACGCCCATAATTAACATTAAAATCGTTTTCTGAAGGGGGGCCTTATATAGGAGGAAGGGTCAATTGTGAACCGATCCACATAAAATTTGGTAAATTTTGACTTGTATAAATCTTACTTCTGTATAATTTCATTGCTATAATCCGATTTTTAAGCCAGTAATGAGCATTAAAAAATTTATGGGGGACTTCTTATGGGAGGTAGGGTCAACTATGGACCGATCCACATAAAATTTGGTAGAGAGATATTGCCTAGTATAAAACTTATTTTTAGGAAATTTGGTAAAGAGATTTTGGCTAGTATAAACTTACTTCTGTTAAATTTCATCACTTTAGTTGTATTTTTAAGCAAGTAATTTTATGGAGGGTCTTTATATGAGGAGTAGGGTCAATTATGGACCGATCCACATAAAATTTCATAGAGAGGTTTTGGATAGTAAAAAACTTACTTATGTCAAATTTCATCGCTATACTTGTATTTTTAATCGAGTAATGAGCGTTAAAGTCATTTTTTGAAGGGGACGTTATATGGGGGGTAGGGTCAATTATAGACCGATATACATAAAATTTGATTGAGAGATATTGACTTGCATGGAACTTATGTGTGTCGAATTTCATCGCTATATTCCCATTTTTAAGCCAGTAATCAGCTATTTAGTCATTTTCTAAAGGGGACCTTATATGGGGGTAGGGCCAATTATGTTCCTATGTCCGCCATAATGCAGAAATATTTTTCAGACGTCAAAAAACTGACCTGTGCGAAATTTTGTGGTATTTGCTTCATAAACAAAGAATTGGTGAATATTTGAAGCTATTTATACAATATTCCGGGGGGTACAGTTGTATGGGGGCTATGTGAAATCGTTGACCGATTTTGCCCATTTTCAATACCAAACATTTCTGATCAATAAAATATATTTTGGGAAAATTTCATCTCAATATGTCTTATTTTGTGGACGCTATCGTGCCAAAAGCAGACAGACGGACAGACGGACGGACATGGCTAGATCGTCTTAGAATATTACGAGGTCCCAGAATATATATACCTTATGGGGTCTTAGAGCATTATTTCGATGTGTTACACACGGAATGACAAAATCAATATACTCCCCATCTTTTTTGATGGTGGGTATAAAAACCGCAGTTAGTATATAAATAATGTTTTAGTTTGGACAAACATTTTAAAAAATTTTACTTCAATACATAGATGTAGTTTTAGTAAAAATGCTACACAAAAAACTACTATTTTTTAAATGAACTACGAATATTGTTCAACACTGCGAACGGCTTAACGAAAATTGGTTGCGTAGTTTCGTCAAATGGAACACAATAAACTTTTACTCAATGTAAATTATTTTTATACCCATCATCAAAAAGAGGGGTGTATAAAATATTGGTCATAGACCCACAAAAATATATATATTCTGGGTCCTTATTAAGACGATCTAGAAATGTCTGTCTGTCCGTTTGTCTGTTGAAAGCACGATAGAGTCCGAAAGAAACGAGATAGGGGATTGAAATTTTCCACAAATATTCTCTATAGGTAAGGTTTGTTTGGTATTGAAAATGGGCAATATCAGTCTATGTTTTCGCATAGCCCCCATACAAGCGGACCCTCGAAAAACAGCATTAATGGGCATATCTGTTTTAGAAGTACGAGTATGGCTATGAATTTCGATGTTATAAGTTTCCCTAATTTCCCTACCAAATTTTGTGAGGATCGGTCCATAATTGACCCTACCATGGGCCCCTTCAGAAAATTACTTTAACGCTCATTACTGACTTAAAAATACGAGTATAGTAATGAAATTCGACACACATACGTTTCAATGTAGCCAAAATCTCTCTATAAAGTTTTATGTGGATCGGTCCATAGTTGACCCTACCCAAATATTAGGTCCCCTTCAAAAAATTAGTTTAACGCTCATTACTGGCTTAAAGATACTACTTAATATAACAATGAAATTTGACATAATGATTCAAAACCTCTCTTTAACACACATAAATTTCATATGATCCAAAATCTCCCTACATAATTTTACATTGATCGGTCCATAAGCGACCGTACCCCCATATAAGGTTCCCTTCATAATATGAATTTAATGCTCATTACTTGCTTAAAAATACGAGTATAGTGATTAAATTTTGACACTCATAAGTATCAATGAAGCCAAAATATCTCTATCAAACTTTATGTAGATCGGTCCATAATTGACCCTACTCCCCCCCAATTAAGGTGCCCTTCAAAAAATTACTTAAACGATCATTACTATCTTAAAAACCCGAATACAGAAAAGCGATGAATTTCGACACACATATTTTTTATACGAGTTAAAATCTCTCTACCAAATGCATTGAGGATCGGTCCATAAGAAATTTACTTAAGCGATCTTAGCTGACTTAAAAATACGTAAACAGTTATGAAATTTTATATAAGAAAACATTTATAGGAACGTAAATCTTCTTATCGAATTTCATGCGAAAGTGTCGGAAAGTGATATTCGATGTAAAGATGTTTTGTATGAACCTAAATTATTGTAAACAATTTTATGAAAACAGTCAATTGTTTTCCTTTCTCTCATATAAGGTTTTCTTCAGTTAATTTGATGAGTAATATCATCCTGATGTTTTTAGGGGAACCTTTCTTGGTTTTATGGTGGGTATATGAGCTTGTTGTATTTGTTTTTGTTTTTCGTATGTGTGTTTAGATGTCTGTTGGTTTAATTGTGTATTTTGTTTAGCGTTGTTGTTGTTCATTTTGTTTTGCTTTTGGTGTAATAACAATGTAGTCGGGAAAAATTTAAAATTTATAAAACTAATATGTTTAAAATATTAGTTTAGAATACAGCACTCTTACTTGTTATTATATATTTTGAAGAAAAATAAACATTTTTACATTATCATGTTGACCTGGTAATCCGTAACGGGATCAACTACATGCTAAGCTGCGAGATGTACGGCATAACTATCAGGAAAAAGGTATTTCGATGTATACCACAGGGTGGCATTTTGTCACCTTTACTCTGGGTTACCACGATCAATAGCCTCCTAAGGACCCGAACCGAGAAAGGATTTAGACCTGTCTGCTATGCAGACGATGTCGTAAAACTTTTTAAGGGAGAGGATCCAAATTACTTATGTAGAAGAGCAGAGGAGTCTCTGAATACGGCCTTAGCATGGGCTCAACCAAGAGGCCTAAATGTTAACCCGCAAAAACTGAAATCTGCCTTTTAACAAGAAAGAAAAGTTTCTACGTCGTTCTGTAGCTGAAGTGCATGGAACAATCTATTTACATATGAACGCTACACTGCTAATTTTTGTGGACGAGTAAATACGTACTTTTCCACCCTGTGGATGAAGATCTTTCTTATATGTTGCTACATATTTCCATTCTTTAATTGAATAATTTATTTCATTTTTATACCCACCCTCAAAAAAATGGGGGGTATATTGATTTTGTCATTCCGTTTGTAACACATCATGGACCCACAAAAGTGTATATATTCTGGATCGTCATTAAATTCTAAGACGATTTAGCCATGTCTGTCCGTCTGTTTGTCTGTCTGTTAAAAGCACGATAGAGTCCGAATGGAAAGAGCTAGAGGGTTGAAATTTCACATAAATATTTCTTATAGGTAAGGTTTGTTTGGTATTGAAAATGGGAAATATCGGCCACGTTTTCGGATAGCCCCCATACAAGCGGCCCCTCGAAAAGCAGCTTTAACAGTCATAACTTGATTAAAAATACGAATATAGTGATGAAATTCGACATAAGTGAGATTCTTATGATCCAAAATCACTACGCGAAATTTAATGAGGATCGGCCCATATAAGGTCTCCTTCACAAAAGGACTTTAACGCTAATTACTGGCTTAAAAATCTAGTATATGGATGAAATTCGGCATAAGTAAGTTTCATACGAGTCAAAATCTATCTAACAAATTTTATGAGGATGGGTCCCCCCACATAAGGTACCCTATAGAAAATGACTGCAACGCTCATTAATGGCTTAAAAATACGGGTGTAGCGATGAAATTCGACACAAATAAATTTATTACGAACCAAAATCTGTCTACCAAATTTTATGAGAATCGACCTGTAATTGACCATACCCCCCTATATAAGGTCCCTTTCAGAAAATAACTCTGAAGCTTATAACTGGCCACAAAATACGAGTATATAGATGTAATTCGACATAAGTAAGTTTCGTTTGAGTCAAACGAGGTTTGATGGTGGGTATATAAGATTCGGCATAACCGAATATAACACTCTTACTTGTTTATTTTGCCTATTTTCGGCCATATATTGAAAATTACTCCGAAATTATAGGCTACTTTTTATGTTGAAATTTCAAGATGGCGATTTTCCACGCCAATATTAAGAAAATATTAAACCAGTATATCTGAGATAATATAACGGTTATACTCTGCAAATTTTGTGTGCAACTATAGTGTCACTATGATCATTTAGGACAAAAAGTGGGCGGATAAGCATTAGGTTACGTAACACTTCCCATATAAATAAAGTAGAAAAATTCGTTTATCTTAGAAACTATTACATTTAGAAGCTTAAAAATTTGCACGAGTAACTTAAATAATTTAAATTTTGGGAAATAAAATGGCGGACTACACATGAGGGGAGCGGCACCTCCCATATTAATAAAATACAAAAAATTCGTTTATCTGGGAAACTAATAGAACTAAATTATTCAAATTTTGCACAAAGAACATTAAAGCAGAAGGTCCACACCACGCGTTCTACGCTTTCTCGTATTCTATGTGTCTGCCAAAAAACTTGAATCAATGTATTTATATGCTGAAAGTTACAAGCACAAAAGCGTAGAATGCTTAAAGTAGATCTACGTTCTACTTTTATAAGCGTCACAAACAGCGCACGAAAATGTCAGCTGATTTTGACATTTTATATTCTTTATTTAATGTGTATTTATCAATTTGAATAAATTAAAATGAATAAATTAAAAATAAATAAATGTTGTAGAAAAACGCGATGTTTTATACAGAGTAGGAAGAGCGTTCAAATTGATTTCTCTCTCGAGTGATATTAATTCTAGCGAAATAAATTGTTTACTTTCTTGTGAATTTATCTTTTTTCTCGTGACTTTTAAAAATAAATCTCACGAGTGATATTTAAGTTTAAAGAGCGGAAAATAAATTTCTCTCATGAAACGAGTACAAAAGAGTATTTCATGAGTTTTATAATATTGTAAATCTTAAGAAAATGAAAATTAACTTTTTTATGTGTAAGTGTGTAAACATACATGTGCATTTATGTATATGCGTGTGTAAATTTTAAAGAGTTGTTTGCCTGTAGATGTTCGTAAATTTTTAAAATTCGGTAAATTTCCAGAAATTTCAATAGCAATTGTTATTGTAATTGAAGTAAGAAATAGGACATACGATGTCCTTTTTTGCATTAAAAACATTTGTTGATGCAATTTATTTTGTTTTTTTCATAAAAATTTACAGGTCAATAATATTTTTATTTTTTTTTTTTAATTTTGTAAAAATAATAATATTGCATGTAAATAAAATTGCATTAACAAATTTTTTATGTTAGTATTTTTTCTAATGTAAGATCATAATTGCATCATACATGCAAGTTTTTGTTTTGCAAATAAACATTTTTATTTTTTAAAACATTTGTTTGTCGCCATAAATCCTTTTTCTCCCCACACACATCCATCTTTCACATACATATGTACGTACATCCTTCTTCCTAAATTTATTTTTTACCACCGCCATTAAACCGGTTTTCGTGCACACATTTTCTGTATGTGAGTTTTATTAAAATTCTATTCATTTAGATATCTCTTGTGAGAGAAATAAAAAAAAACAATATATATAAATATCGCTCATAAAGTGAACGCAAAAAATGAAGAGTTAAAAAAAATAGATCTCGCGAGATTAAAAATAAATCTCGTGAAACTGAGTTGTAAAACGAGAGAAATAAATAAAATTGTATTCACGAGTGCAAAAAATGCCTACTCTGGTTTTATAAAAATAAAACAAAAAAATTTCGTTTTAAAAGCGTAGCATGTAACTTGAAGCGTAGTACGTGATGTAGTTATGAAAAGTGTGTAATGCTTTGACGCAAAGAAGCGTAGTGTGGACCTTCGGCTTAATATTCATCTTAATATTAATGTTTATGTGAGCTTGGAGCCCCCATAAACATTAAATAGAAAAATTCTTATATCTGAGAAACTATTAGAGATAGAAACCTTAAATTTTCATATGAGCATTTAGAGAATAAAGCGCAGACTTTCAATGGGGGCTTTGCACCTCCTACATGAATTAAATACAAAATTTTATATATCTGGGAAACTATTAGATTATTTAAAATTTTTCATCGATTACATTAAAATCTTAATAAACTCTCGGAAAAATTTGCAATTTGTTACATATTGTATATCTGAAAAACTATTATAGTTAGAATCTTCAAACTTTTTAAGTGGGGTTTTTATGTATATTGCTTTAAGGTTAGCAAAGCACCCTGGGTATAGCTAGTATATTAATATAAATAAATCACATACCTATTAAATTCGAAAGTTTACTATCTTCATTATTGAATTTAGAGTATTTTTTATTTGCTGGACTAGTTCGCTTTATATTTCATATCAAAATAATCCAATATAAATAATCACAACTTATAACTTAAATCGTGAATTTCTTACCAACACTTTTTAATACTCCCTTTCCTAATAAAAAACTTCACGTTATTTTCGAAAGTTCGAAAATTAGGCGTCCGATTGGATTGACTATTTTTTCCAAACTATAACAAGTTATTTACACTTAAACGTACAAAATAATTTTTAATTTGGTGATAAACATTTCATCTACATTTACAGGCACTAAAAAAATCACGAAGGCTAATTCAAACTAAGTGGTGTAATTCAAATAAAAAAATTCAATAGAAGGGGGTGACGAGTCCCAGCATTTGGTGAAATCAATCTTCGGGTGACGCGGAATTGACCACCCTTAATGATGTCATGAAAGAATTGCATTATTCAAAATGCAATCTCCATCATCTAATGACCCATTCCAGTGCATTTCTTAACATCTTAAAGCCCGCGCAACCACACTACTGAGATGGCTCTGGGATACATTTGACATCACCAGTTTATAGTCCCGGTAGACCAGCACCTCTTACCCCTTATGAATAAATTTTATAAAATGATTTCGCCTTTCTTATGATTTTTGACATTCACGTAAACCAAATGCAAAAACAAAATACATGTAAAATGTTGTTGTTGCAGAACTGCCACCACCTTATTTTAATTTTATGAGGATCGGTCCATAATTGACCCTACCCCCCATATAAGGTACCTGCAGAAAATGTCTTTTACGCTCATTACTGGCTTAAAAATACTAGTATTAAGATGAAATTCAATATAAGTAAGTTTCTTAAGAGTTAAAATCTATCTAAAAAATCTTATGAGGATCGGTCCTTGTTGACCCCCATACAAGGTCTCCTTTAGAAAATGACTGCAACGCTCATTAATCACTTTTTCGCTAAAATTTGAGGATAATAGCACTTTGTAATATTTTTAATCACTTAACATTAAGGATTTTCATTTAAACGCTTAAGTTTCCCATTTGTGCAAGTGGGCAAGTTTATTCGACTTGTTTCATGAAATCCCTCTTCAAATTCTGTTAAATTACAATATTTATAAACAGTTAAAAACAATGTCAAACAAAATCAAAAAATAATAAATACATTATTTTAACAAAAATTTTTACAAAATATGTTTAAAATGTGAATATTTAAGTCCATAAATTCAAAACTGAACAATAGCGAATGGATTTATTAAATGCACAATGTGTTTGCGCAAGTTTGCCAGTATAAAAAGTCGCTCAAACTTATAAGGGTTGTGCAAATCAATTTCCATACAAGTCAATTGCTAGAATGGAAACATGCACAGGTTGCACAGTTTACGAGGGTTTTGAACGTTTAAATGAAAACCCTTATTATATTTTATAATTTTTTTTGCACAATTTAAACACATTTAATTGCCCGAAAATAATATATTTTTTACAAACGAAAAAAATATTTTTTGTTTTTTGACATTGAATTTTTGTTGTTTGAAATTAAAACTAAAAAAAACAATGTTGTAAATTTTCGTATGGTAAACGAAAAAGATATTTCAAATAAATAATTTATTTTTTTCAATATTATAGATTAAAAAACAAATAGACTTGTTTATAAAATGTTTATAGATATGTGCAATATATCTGAAAAAACCTTTCAAAGTATAAATTGAAATGTAATAAATATACCCTCTCCACTGTAATAAATATACCCTCTCCACAATATACCCTCTCCACTTTAGTGGAGAGGGTATATATGTGAACATAAAAAAATTATTATTTTCTCTCTTATTATTATTGATCTCCTTTATAATGGTTTTTAAATTTCTGTTCTTATTTACAGTACTTATTAATTACAAGTATATTAAGATGTAATGCAAACATTTTTTTTTTAAATTCATCTAAACATTGAAAAACTTTTTCAATAAATGAAATATTTTTTGTTAATTAAATTACAGCACAGTTGATTTTTTGATATTTTAAGTTTCTGTACTCATAACATACAATATTAATTACAAGTATATTAAGATGTAATGCAAACAAATATCGTTGAAAAAAATTAAACTTCATATCAAGATTTTATATACAAGTAAGTCAAAAAAAAAAAAATAAAGTAAATAAATTTTATAGGGAGAGTCAATATATAAAAATAATTGCAAAGCCATAATTGCAATAAGAGTATAATCGATAATTTGTTAAATTATCATTAAAAATAAGAAACGTTTTCCATCTTGGTTGATCTTCTCATGGAAAATATATTATAAATTTAAGACTTTTTGGAATGATTATATTTTATAGACGGGCTATACTGATGGCTAAATCATTTTTTTTTTTTTCTTTTTTGTCAAAATTTTGAGATAAAGTGTTCAGTGTTCTTTAACTTTTAAATAGATAAACAATTTCGAAAAATATATAATTGTTTTGATATCTTGAAAAGGATGGATGGATAGGTTTTATATCAACAGTAAAGTCATAAACTACTGTTACTCTTAAATCCAAAGAGCGACGAGGTCGCCAACTCGCTGGAAGAGAGGTTATCCAAATAAACCTTCATCGGCTTATTTGGATACATTTTAGGTTTCTGGATTAAATCACATACATTTCTACATGTCTACGCTGATTCAGAACTTAATTATAAGTATAAGTCTAAAACTAATTATACAATATTCGGGAACATACTAAAAACCCATATGTCTGCAGTATAAAAGAAAATCGTTGAAAAAGCCAAACGAGTTAGGGAACAAATGCGAAAAAAGTTAGGATCTATGCTTTAAGTTTTAGGATTACTAGTACCTACTATGTATATTTTTTAAATTATTGAATAATCGATGACAGAATAACACGTGTATTGGATTTTTATATATTTACCAGTATTTGTTGCAGACAATTGAAGATGTATTGAATCTACCAATTACATGCATTACTCTCTGTGTATACTATGTTGTTTGCCTTTAGAGAAATCCATAATACAAAAATAAAAAATATTTGTTCTTTCAGTAATTCATTTGGCTTAAATCTAAGAAAAAGCTTTTTACTTTGTTATCAGTTGCCTTGGGGTTTAATCGAAGAAAAATTGAAAGGAAGACACAAATTTGCTGAAATAAAATAAAAAGAAACAACCACAACATACAATAGATTTAGTAAGTATTGAAATACGTGCACAAGAAAACATTCATTAATGACAATTACATTAAATAAGAACTTATTGTTAATGGGACCATGATTTGGCTTAGAACAATTTCGATCAACCTGCCCATTCGTACCCATACCACAAAGTACAACCACACTGACTCACTTTTGGAGCATTCTACTACTATTAAGTGTGGGTGAATGTGAACGATTTGACAGAGCTACTCTATGTCTTCAAAGGAATATCAAACTTGTATTTTAATGTCGCACCATTAAGTTGCCATAATGTTGAATTTGATGTTGATAATGGTAATGAAGATTATAGAAATGATGTTATAATTTGTAGCCAAATGTATTCAATTGCCTTCAATAGCATCAACAACATAACACACAAGAATACAAATGGACAGGGACTAACATAATACAGGAAAATGGCACGAAAACAACAAATAAACATAGAAATACATACACAAACATTTACTCATAAATCTGACCTTCTGACCAAGTTCACTTATATTAAGAAAAACTTTGAAAATATTAATATGTATTTATTTTTATACATATGTACAGTGTATATATATTATACATTAAAGTGTCCTGAGGAACAGCTTTTTAAATTTTATGTAGAAATACCTATCTGAACACAAAAAAAGGTAAGAAATTATAGTTGGCGAGGGCGACCATATAAATGTGATAAAGGTTTTATATTAAAATATTTGTACCTTGCCTCAGATATACATACTTAAGCCATTTACTGTTGAATAGAATTGTGGATATTTATATGAAATTTGGAAGGGGCCTTTTAAAGGGGCTAGGGTCAAAAGAGGCCATGGCTAAATCGACTCAGAATATTATTCTACGTTGATAGGTATACTTTAAGGTGGATATAGGACCAATATTACTGTGTGTTACAAACATCTGTACAAATCTAAAGCGGTATAGGGTATAAACATATTTTTTTTTGAAAAGGTCCTCAGTTCCCTGACCTCAGTATAAATTTTAAAAAATAAAACGTCTTCGATTTTTCGAAATGGGTATCAAAAATTTAGTAATTTTTGCTGAATACGGGAAAAATTATCTTAAAATTTTTTAGAGTATTTTTGGCCCATTAAATGATTTTAAATGGGTTGATGAGGCATATTATTTTCAACCACAGCTAGATAGCATACTTTTAAAAATTTTGTTTCTTATTTTTCTCGCTTTAGGTACATTATAACGCATTGTAATCCTCCAAAAAAGTGATCCACGGAATACCCTATAGTATGGACAAATATGGAAAATTCCCTTTTTATTTCAGACTTTAAGAAATCAATTTCAGGCATTAGAAGCTTTGCAGAAGCTTAAAAATAAAATAAAAAGTGCGTCTTCGTGTAGCACACTAACAGCGTATCTTCAACATACTCGAAATATCGGGTGATCGAAATACTTTTAAATTTTACATGTTGAAATCACAAAGCCGCGATGTAGGGTAGATGGGGGACCATACGCCACTTTTTTTTTTTTAAGGCGGCCTCAAATTACAACCACAATACATATTCTTAATTTTTTTCTTGGTTCGGATACTTAAGTAGTTATGTTGGCTTTAGTTTTATTCCTTTCAATCTTTCCTAAGTCATCCTCATGTACATACATAATTTTTTAACTTTTCCGCACTGGCCAAAAACGGCGATACCGCCCCTTCCATGGGGTAAATGCGCCAAGGAGATGAAGCATATTTGTCATTAGTAAAATTAAAGAAAAAAATTACAAAAATAAAAACTTATTTTGCTGTTTTATACATTAATTCATTAAACAAGGTATAAAAAACAGATATTTATTGTTTATTTCACAAAACTTAACAAAAAAATTAAAACAAATTATTACTGATTTTTTCTATATTTGCACCAAATTTTGTTCTACATCACAAGCATTACATATATTTGGTGAATGTGCCCCACGGTCAGTTCTGGGGTTTAGTTTTATTTTTTTCGGTCTTCAAATTATATTATCGAAAATATTATTATGTCTTATTGTTCACTATTATTGACGTTCTAATACTACTGACCAATATATTTTTTCTATCACAAAAACTAAAAAAGTTAGCACAAAAAGTTCACATAGTGAAATATTTTCACAGCCCTTTGAAAAACAATTAATCATGCCTGTCTCCCATAATATGTAAAGTTAATGTTTCAAATTTTCAGGGATGATAGATAATCGATAAACGAAAACAAAATTTGATAATGCGATAAAATCGGTTACTCAGTTTTCAAGTTATTAGCTAATGAAATGAAAATCTACAAATCCTGTCTTAGGCCCATTTTTACAACTTGCCAATAATCGAGTCGAAATTAAGTAATTTGGGCTCGAAATTATAAATGAAATCTTACCCATAATAGTATATATATTCCGGGTCCTTATTAAATTGTAAGACAATCTAGCCATGTCCGTCCGTCTGTTGAAATCACGATAGGAACCACACGAGAATAGCTGGACGGTTGAAATTTTGCATAAATATTCCCTATTGCTAAGATTTGTTTGGTATTAAAAATGGGCCATGTTGGTCCACTTTTTCGGATAGCCCCCATAGAAATGGACCTCCTGAAAATATCTGTAACGGGCATAACTGCTTTAGAAGTACGAGTATAGCGATGAAATTCGACATAAAAAAGTTTCATGTAAGCCAAAATCTTTGTACCAAATTTTTTTGAGGATCAGTCCGCCATATAAGGTCCCCTTCAAAAATGACTTTAATACTCATTACTGGCCCAAAAATGCTCCCCATATAAGGTCCCCTTCAAAAAATGAATTACTGGCCCAAAAATGCATGTATAGCAATGAAATTCGGTAAAATTAGGTTTCTTACGAACCAAAACCTTTTAACCAATTATTTTTAGGATCTACAAACACTCCCCCCACTATAAGGTCCCGTTCAATAAATGACTTTAACGCTCATTACTGGCCCAAAAATGCGTGTATAGCGATGAAATTAGGTATATGTAAGATTCTTACGAACCAAAACCTCTCTACCAATCTTTTTTAGTATCGGACCATAAATGACCCTACCCCCCATATAAGGTCCTCTTCAGAAAATGACTTTCACGCTTATTACTGGACTAAAAATTCGAGTATAGAGATGAAAATCGGTATAAGTAAGTTTCTTACGAACCAAAACCTTAAAACTTTTTTTAAGGATCGGCCTATAAATGACCTTACCCATTCTGAAAAAGACTTTAACGCTCATTACTGGCTAAAATATACGAATGTGGATAGGTCCATTATTGACCCTACTTCCCCTATTGGGTTCACTTCAGGAAATGGTTTTAACGCTCATTAATGCCTTAAAAATACTGGTGAAGCGACACACATAGCTTTCTTACGAGCCAAAACCTTTGTAAAAACTTTTTTTTTTGATCGACTCATAAATGACCTTTCCCCATATAAGGCTGCCCTCTGCAAATGACTATAATGCTCATTACTGGCTTAAATGTACTGACGAAATTTGACAAATATTAGTTTAATGCTAGCTAAAATCTCTACAACAAATTTAGGAAGGATCGGTCCATAATTTGTCCTACAGCCCATACATAATATTACTTTAACGCTCATTACTGATTAAAAATGTGAGTATAGCGATAAAAAGTGATACAAATATGTAAGTTTCTCGCGATCCTAAATCTCTCTACCAAATTGTATGTGGATCGGTTCATAATTGACCCTACCCCCCATATAAGGTCACCTTCAGAAAATTACTTAAACGATCAGCGCTGAAAATCGACATAAAAAAGTTTATACTTAAAAACATAATTCTTCATTCCGAATTTAATGAGGACTGATCTATAACTGACCCTAGCACCTATAAAAATTTCCCTTCAGCAACGAGTTTTGGTTATTAAAATAAGAGTTTTCTTTATTTAAAATATGAGTATTGCACTGAAATTTTGCATAAACAGGTTCTATACAAACGAAATATACAAAATTTTATGAGTGCGGTTCATAATTCATGCATATAAAGGTCCTCTTCAGAAAATTACTCATACGCTTACGGTCTAAAAATTTAACTAAAATATTTGGTATTTAAAAATTTATATTTTGTTAGTTCACAAGAGCTCGGTCCAAAATTGACTTAAGACATATTCCAAGTATCACCCTGATTTTTATAAGGGAGCATTCCTATTACGGCATACGGTTTGATTGTGGGTATATGATATTCGGCACAGACGAATATAACAATCTTACTTGTTATGTTTTTATGTTGTTTTAAAATTTTATTGTTTTTTATGAGACAGACAGATGTGAACGGATGGTTTAAACAATTTCCAAATTAGTAGTTCTAAGGGCGAGTTTTTCTGATAAAGGTAATCTTCATTCTTTGGTTAAACCTAGTTTAATATATGTTTTGTGTTTTTCAGTAATCAAGCTTAATTACAATCGGAACCGCTGTTTTTCAAGATTTAAATTTTTTGCAATTTTTTCATAACTTTATTTGCAATTTTTTTCATAAATATCGTAGAAAAAAAATTATATATTTTATGAACTTTTAATATTTTAAATTAAAAAGGTTTGGGAAAAAGTCATGTTCGATTCATAATATTTATTACCAAATTCATTCCAGATATGAATTATTTTTCTCTGTGTAACTAAATCTCTTAAATGAAGTGTAGACCATCTAAAGAAACAACAAAAACGTACATTAAAAAAGGAGATAATAAAATACCAAATATTAAAACATCTTATTCTTGATTTTAATAATATCTTTTTATATTTCTTTAATAAAATTTAGATAACCTAAACAAGATCCATAACGAAAATAAAATAAAAAAAGTTTTTTGAAGAAAAAAATTAAAAAAAACTCCTTTGGACAATTTTTGCTAGGACCAATAGGTGAAAAGTCACACTCGTTTGAATAAAATTCCTTATAATTAAAATGTGCAAATTTGTTTGGCCTACTCGGTCGTGATGAAATTACCCATATACAAAACTTATGCTTAAAATAACTTTCAAAACATTCAAACATTTGAGAGGGATGGACGAGCTTTCTGTTACTGAATGAATAGGAAAATTAATGAGGAACTGTTTAATTTAGAAATTGTAGTTTAATATTAATAGGTGAATGAACACACATTGTAAAAGGAAACACTAAAATGCAAGAAATACATAAAATAATAATCAACATAACAATAAAAGATATTATAATAGCCAATGATAAACTTTATTTAATTGAAACCTAAAAGTACACATGATTTAAACATACATACAGACAGACAACCAGATAGTGAAGGATATAAAATATTAATGTGTAAAAGCAATTATTGTTCTCCCTTTAAATGGTTTTCTGTATTAAGGGTTTAATGGGATAGGATCGCTGTATTTATACCCTACACCACTTTAGAGGGGAGGGTATACTGACTTTGTGCTAATGCTTGTAATGCACAGACTGTCGAGAGTTTTAACGTGAGCACCTGCCGTGTCGGCCTTATCCCACGGTGGTCTTTTTCATCCACAGGGTAGACTTGAGAACGGTCTACCATCGCCCCTTTGTCTTCAATGAAGACTCAGGTGGCAATTTTTGACCGGTCCATGCGCAAGTACTTTGCTGGAGTACTCGAGCTATCTAATCTCTTGCCAAAGTAGTCAGGTTGAAAGACAACCACACTACTATGGCTCTGTTGATTCGGCAACAGCAATTAGAGACGGAGGTCTCGCCAAGGTAACATGCCCCAGGGGGGAGGATTGTAACGCACAGACTGTCGAGAGTTTTAACGTGAGCACCTGCCATGTCGGCCGTGTCCTGCGGGCAACTGGCCATCCGTAGTACCAGATTATGCGGTGCTCTGGTCAGACCTCTGGCAATCTATGCAAGGACTAAGACAAGCGGTAGACTGAAACACCAATTTTTCAATCCCGGTCAGATTGGAGGTATTGGGCTCTCTTTATACCCCGGGATTGCAATAACACCAAGGCGGAGATCTTCGCCAAGGTAACATGCCCCAGGGGGGAGGATTGTAACGCACAGACTGTCGATAGTTTTAACGTGAGCACCTGCCGTGTCGGCCTTATCTCACGGTGGTCTTTTTCATCCACAAGGTAGACTTGAGAACGGTCTACCATCGCCCCTTTGTCTTCAATGAAGACGCAGGTGGCAATTTTTGCACATTGGCTATGACCGGTACCATGCGCAAGTACTTTGCTGGAGTACTCGAGCTATCTAATCTCTTGCCAAAGTAGTCACGTTGTAAAACAACCACACTACTATGGCTCTGTTGATTCGGCAACATCACCTAGAGACGTAACCGGTGGACCGAAGCACGATCCATCAATAAGCCGTAGACATCGTTCTTACTCACAGTGACTCGCTGTGGCAAGTCTGATATGAACAGAGTAAACTCTGAACACATCTGGACAAGGAAGGAAACTTAATCGGTATCTCTTGTATATGATATCTTTCATCCATCATCATTCATTCATTTGAATTGAAAACGAATTGCAATTCATTTGACGAATGCATTTGAATTGGAAATGAATTGCAATTAATTTTCACCAAATTATTTTGAATTGACAGAAATTTCATTCAATTCATTTTTTAAAAAAAGAATTAATTCATAATTTGCTAATTCAATTCACAAATAATTCACGAATTAATTTAAAAAAGAATGATTCATTTACAACTCTGAGGAATGGTAAACTTCTAACAGCATCAGTCTTTTAACATTTACTGGTTTTATATGAATGTGTTAAACCTTTTTTGAGATTATTGGCTTTAAACTAACACGACTGTTTATTAAAAGCACTTTTGTATTTATGTTTTACTTACTTTTCTTTGAACAATTTTTAAAACAGAATCAACCCATTTTCTCATAGATTTTCCATTAACACTTTCCAAAAACTGTAATAGTTTCTCCAATAATGTTGGGTCCTTTTCGAAGTCGTAAAAGTGGTGATCCACCCAGTGGCGCAACACATTCAAAACACGAAATTGCACCGGTTGTACATACTCTTTACGATAACGCTTCCAATCCTCCCGTTGTGAGTTTTTATGCAATTTGTCAGTGTCACAGCTTAAAGGATCCTTATCGCTATTGTTCTGATCTGTATAAACTAAACTTGGATCGGGTATATTGAAACGCTCTATTAGCAAAGAAAGCAGATTTTGCGGCGTACAAAAATATCGATATGTAGTGAGAAATGTTCGAACAAACATAGGATCTGCATATATATGGTAAGTTAGCCGTTCGATCAGTTTGCATAAGGTTGCACCCTGAAATTAAAAATTAAGATATCGTAAAAATTAACCTGTTAATTAAAACATTGGTATACTATAATTACCTTTATAAGCGGTACACCTGCACTTTCTCTCTCTTCTAGAACTATGTTGTCAGCGCTATCCGGCTCAGCAAATTTGTACAAATCAGTGCTGGGCATTCGTAACGGATGCTTTTTTTCAATATCCAACAAAATACTATCGAGTATTCTATCTAACATTGATTTTGTGTTAACCATTATAAGATCAGCCATCCAGTCATTTTTATGTTGAAAACTTTTAGCTGTAAGTGTTACAGGTGGTTGTACTCGCGGAGCTATTTCAAATGCATTCTTCAATTCATCGGTATCAGCACGGTCATTAATTTCGACACGTCTCATAAAAAATTTTTCTTTAAGTCGATATTCAAAAACTTGTGTATTTGCAGAATTAGCTTGACGTTTCATATTTGGCTTACAGAGTAGCATTAATCCATCAAAAAGATAAACTTTTCGTTCAGCTACTCTTTTGCCAGATCCGAGTTTTCCCAAAACATCCTCTACATAAGGTAGGAAAAAAATGCAAAAAATATTAATCTTATATACCATACTTATCACAAACAATAATATTTTAAAAACTATTTTTACAGATACTGAAGGTATATGGTAATAAAAAGTATTGATTTTATCCATAAAAGACGTATTTATCAGTTGTGGTAATCTTATATTGGAATGTTATTTCATTGTACATATTTGATTGAAATTACCTCGAATAAATTCATTACAATTTTGACCGACATCCTTATCCCAGTGTTCCACTGTATTTTGAAGTTCTCTTGTGCGTTCTATAGCTAATTGGCGGCGAGCTCTACTACTCATAGCAACGTATGACTCCCTGTAAATTAAAATATTGTTTGTTAATTAATGTTATTATTTATGTTTATGAATTTAGAGAATATGTACTTAGGCAACGGGCTACTATATTCTCAAGATTACATCTAAGAGGACGAAGCAAACCCTGCACTTGCTCAAAACTCTCGATATCATCTTGCGAAGGACTATACTTCATTAAAATTTTAATATAATCAAAGTATACAAACGCATGCCATATTGGCACTAATAATAATTTGGGCAAATAATATTTTACAGCTTCACGAAAACCACGACCAGCCGACATTAAAGACATTGCCTAGTAACAATTACAAAAATAATATATATAAGATATATTTAACACAAGTTGCATTATGTCATTAAACGTACATTTGGTTTTGCCAATAACGCCGTTAGTGCATCTTTCGATCCTTGTGAAGTTACTTCTTGTGCATATTTTGTGTATACATCGAATTCTTCGGCTTCCGCTAGTTCTTCAAAACAACTTCCAACACACGGAGCACTTTGCTCTTGTGACATTTCAATAACGTCTTCCAGCGAACCTAATAATGTTACAGTGACCTCATAAATATCCATAATATTGGAAAATATAGGATCAAGTTCTTTTGGACTTCGGACAATTTTTGCAAGTTCTTCTCGAAATACACGAATGATCATATGTAAATCACGTTGATACTGTTTTTCGTCATTAATTAAATCTTTGACAACTTCTTCGTAAGTTGTGCTAGTGCGCTGGGCCGGCAGCGTTGGTAAGGGGCTAGACATTACATTTGCCTTTATATCCGTTTGATAGAACATATCCATTAATACCTGAAACGAGTGAAAGACAAATAAAATTTTCTATTTGTGTTTTTATGAGAATAATATATGTATTATAGATTACCTTATCGGCACACATTGCTACCTCAATGTCCTCCTTTGAAACTTCACAGTGTTTAATTTTTCTTACATAATTCCCGGCTAATTTTAATATGTCGGCTGAAATATACTCTAAAACAGCTACCAGAAAAACTGATACCGAACTATCAATTTTGTATTGCAGAACATCCTGTAAAGGGAAAATACAGAACATGAAAACCAAAATCAAGGTAAGCTTGTTAAACTGTGGAAAATACTTTTCCATTTGTATAATAATGGTAATATATAAAACTATGTATGTTTATGTATATTTTATAGAAATCTTACCTTTTGTAGCATAGTATGTACTCGTTCTGTTGGTAAGACAGACTTTCGTTTTTTGAAAATGCCGTTTCTTTTGCTTCAGTTAGAGCCCAACAGTCAATTGGAGAAGGAAAATATTTTTCTTACTTTCTCTTCAACATCCTAAAATTTATTAGAGATTAAAATTTTCAGAAATTCTTTTGCAATTTACAAATTAGTTTGATCAATATACATACAAATATGTACATAATATTTAAGCCTCTGGGACTGACGTGGTAGTCTGACAGACACCAAAAAATCACAAAAATTTGATTTTTCAGTTTGTAACATGTTAATAAACACTGTATAACATGCATTGTCGTGTCAAAGTTAAAAAAAAAGTAAATAACAACTTAGAACCTCTAACTATAAATAGTTTAAGTAGGTTTCAAAAACAGATCTTATAAAATATAAGCTTTCAAAAATGGTGTTTAGTAGACACCACGTAAGTAAAATATGTAGTTATAAAAAATCCACGTCGGTCCCCCAGAGGGTTAAAAATCCTGAAATTCTGAAAATTATTAGCTTCATATATTATTTAAATAATTTTTTTATCTTCACGTAAACTTTATAACAGAATTTTATTCCAATTCGAATTTTCGTCTTCAAGAAAAAATATGAATATATTTTTAGAATGAAAGGTATTACAGGAAATGTCTTTTTAGGAATTTCATGTAGTAATACCTCTCAATCGATGTGTATTAATGTACTGAACAGTTCTGGTCCTACGATTGAAAAAAAAAAAATAAAATAAAATATCTTTGATTATTTTAAAATTAGTCTCAAGAATTCCGTAATTTTGAGCTTATTGAGGGAAAAATAATTTAAAATTTTTGTAGATTATTTTTCCCGCGATAATTTTTTTGATCATATTGTACTCAGATCAATAATATAATGCAGCAATCTCTTGTTACACCTATGACTCTAAAATGGTATAAACAAGACAGATCTGGAGATCTACATTGAAAACCCGGAGAACAAGATCGTTATTTAGAAAAAAATTTAGACGAACGGCGATATTATTTCACATATTACACTCTTGAGAGCTTTATTAAAAAATTCTAATCAAGTTCTTTCAGGAAAATGTATTTCATAACACTGGATTATGATTTCTTTCATATATCTCTACATATCATTTAGCAACAAGGAGGGCATTAAAGAAAAATCTAACTTTTAAAAAAATGTACAGGAAAAACCAATTAAAATTTAAAGTTGAGTTTCAATCTATGCGAATTATTTTTCTTGAAGAGAAAAATGATTTAACGGTAAATCTATCAATTATTGTACCCTACATTAATTTAGTAGCTAAGTTCGTTTGTTCGTTCTTGCTGATTTTCGTAATGTTAGGACCTTATTTGAACCTAGACTTTATACAAAATCCTTCATGAAAATGTTTACGTGAATCCGTCTATAAAAATTTATAAAGATACGCCCATACTCTTGATGAAAAAGTTTGTTACGGAACATGTTTGCTTTCCTAGGAAATTAATGACTCCCTCAAAATTACAATAAAAATTTAAAATTTTTATTATTATTTTTAGCATTTACCTAAAAAGTTCTCATACATGTTTCAAGATTTGTAAGAAAATGCAATTTTGTTTTCCAAAATGTGTGCGAAATACCTACTTTTTCATGTATGTATGTACATTTTTTAAATTATAATTTACTATAACTTTTATGAAATATTTTTTTGCGGCTTCACTGCTGATTATGTTAAAGCATATTTAAATAAAATTTCAGTTAACCTAACATAGAAACTATGAAAACTACATTGGAAAGAGCAGATATTAAGAATGAATATTGGTAATACATATATCTAAATCAAATAATCCAACACTTGGTATGTATTTCTTATACATCCAGCCGCCAGATACCGGCATGTATCTGGCGTCCGGACACATGTTCATTTACAAAGGTTTTGTATTTCTGATATTCGTCCAATTGTTATTACTTTAAATAAATTTTTGTATACTACATAAGTTTATTGATTTGGTCATATTTTTACTCACAATCAAAAATGCTACCTTCAAAACTGAATTGAATTAAAAATGTAAATAAAACCAACTTAAGCCAAAACGATTTTTTATAGAAATTCGTTAAAATTTAGGAATGCCGTATAAAAAAACTTACTTGAACAGTATGAGGCAGTGGCTTTGCACAAAGCATTGCTAATATGCGAAGACATAATGTCTCCACGTACATAAGTGCTTCCTCTTTGGCTGTAAGACGTGGATGTACTTGGTCTAAGACCTATAAGAACATTTACATGTTTAAAAGGAATATAATTGAAAATGTGAATTAATTCGTACCTTTTTTAAGGATGGTGTGAATAAACCCCTCCATCGAGCTGCATTTTCACTTTTAGTGAAATCGTATCCATCAGTATCATTAATTCCTCCGCCACCGCCGACTCCGTGTTGTAAGGAAAACATTGTAGTTTTCCTTTTAAATATTAATTGAAATAAAAACAGACTATTTATACATTTAGACATAAACTGCACATACAAAAATTACACTCGCCGACTCACTTTGGGGTATGCACTACTTGACGGCAGTGTTTCCATTAAGATTCACCATAATAATGGAATTGATCGGTCGTACTTTATAAGTTAACTATTAAATGTATATTTTTATTATATTAAAACTACTAATTGTTGTTTAAACCGAAATTTGCAAAAACACAAGCACACAAAAATGTACAGATCAAATTTACCGACGATTGTATTAATGACCGCAGTTATTGTAGCCAGTAAAGTATTTATCAAAGGGGATACACAATTTATATATTCTTTTCTCTGCTTCTTGTTCCCCATATAATTTTACTACTTCGCTCAATATATGTTTTAATTTTCATAACAAAATAATATCAAACTATTACATTATATTAAGAGAATTATAATGCAATTACTTTTGTGCTTATTGCTACTGCTTTTCCGATTATAATTCTTTAAAACAAATATTTTTTTTCAACATTATCCATTCTTTTACGAATTATTTTTTTTGTAACACTTGAAAAAAATTGTGAATTGTATGAAAAATCGATTCAATTTTACACATAGTTGTATAATTTCGTACAAAAATATACTAAAAAATCAACAGTGGTACTAAAATTCTATGAACAGTGGTGCTAAATTTAAAATTTTCTCGTCAACATTAGAACAATGTTATTTTTATACACAATTCGAGCGATTATCTTTGGGGAAATAAATAAAATAAAGTGGATCATAAGCTTCAAGTTCGGAGTTATTTAATGTGTTTTCTGATGTTTCGCCCACGATTGTTAATTATTCATGTTTAAATTTATTCCAATAAAAATTTATATTATTAGTTTTTTACATCGAGTTTTCGATTATATAATAAAAATTATTCGATTACTTGTAATGAAAATAATACATATTTAACATATTTTTTTTGCTGGCATTTTATTATTTATTAATGTATAAAAAACTAGGGATGTTTATTATGGGTAAAACGCATCTTCTTTTTCGCATGACCTTTTTCTTAATACAAAGTTATTTAGAAACAGATTTTACTATAGATCCTCTATCTCTTTCAACACCACTATTTTGTTTAGCAGTAGCTTATATATGTTTTCTCTGTGTACTTTGTGGTACTATTAAAAAACAAAAATTATTAATATAAAATTAAGAAATTTAAATAATATGTAATATATTTGTGACGTAATACCAGAAAACAATTAAATGATCTAATACCAGAAAAGCAGTGAAAAAGAGTGAAAAGTTGAGTTTCAATTATCAAAATACGTCGTACGTAAAATTTGATTGTGGTTTAGAATTTTTGGAAAAAATTTTTGGTCCACATTGAGCAATTTTTGTTGAGACACTTTTTCTCAATTCTTTTTCATCGTACGTCCGTATTGTGCGAAAAAAAACAGTTATTTGTCGATAAATCGAAAAATTTTTATTCGAAAGTCATACCTAGTGAAATCGGGTATCCTGTCAGAAATTTTAACTTGTCACAAACACAAAAGTTTACCTTACTTTTTGTCAGATTAACTATACCCAATGTGCTTAACGACCCTAGATACAATTACATAAATAAAAAAGTTTTTACGATATTTCATATTTATATTTTACGGGAAAAAAAACTAACTCCTACTTCTGTAGTCTGCCAACGGGGGCTCAGAAATTATTACATACTTTCATCGACAAAAAATTATTTCTATAATGTTAATGCCATAGTAAACATATTAAAACTAAGGTAGCCACCAAGTCGGATTTCGAGTTAACTTAAAACCTATATATTCATCGTTAACCACAAATGTCGGATTTCAAGGTAACTTAAAACTAATTCATGGTTAACCACAAATGAGTCAGAGGTGACTCAAAAGCAAATAATTTTGCTTAATATATACTATTATAACTTCATAAGTTACTTCATGATGAGTTGGCTTCTAATGCATAAATAAAAGAGCATCAGCACAAACGCATAATACCCTACCCACTATTGTGGTGTAGGGTATAAACAGTTATTTGTATGCGGTTTAACGCCTATTTAAATAAACTGTTAAGGAATTATTAATGTTATACCATTTATTTTAACTTGCTATATAACAATGTCTTATTATCTTAAACGATCATTTTAACTATAAAATCAGTTTTAAATCAGGAAAAGTCGGGTAAGCAGATTTGTAACCAGTTATTTTTTGGTCATCGTCGAACAAAAATAAGTAGTTAATCACCCAAAAAGTAACTTCTTACACATTCTCCAATATTACTTGCCTACTTACCGGGTAAGTAAAGATGTTGCTAGGAATGTAGTAAGAAAGTAACTTCTTACACATTCTCCAATATTACTTGCCTACTTACCGGGTAAGTAAAGATTTTGCTAGGAATGTAGTATGTATAATTAGTGTCAAAAAACTATTTAGAAATATTACCAGTACCATAACTATGTTTCGAAGAACTTGTTTCAGAAGTAATGGCGACATCATTATTGTTTCAGAATATGAAGTGGTTATATTTTCACTCGTTCTAGAACTACTTGTTTTTAGAACAAGTTCTGAAATTTATTCTGCGTTATTTCTTTTTATGACATCCTTTTCTATATAGAGATATTGGATATATTATTTCCAAGATTTCTTTTCAAAAAGCATAAAATTCATTAAATAAATGTTGTTTACTATAGAAAAATAATTAAGCAATTCATAAAGGAAGAAAATTTATTATAGAATTCAATAGTAGGTCTTTCTTAATAAGTTTATTGATGGAAATTATTAGGTTTAATTAGTTTTAATTTTAAATTTCAAAATGTTCATTTATTCGAGCGATTAACCGTCAAGAATTGATTGATTAATCGATCGACGATTAATCGTTTGAATACCCTAGTAGCTATGTATATCTAAGTTTTCCGCATATTCATTCAACGTTTTTTGATAAATTCTTAAGTTAAAGCTGCATTTTTTTGGTAAGAATGTATGTTAATAACGTTTGTGGAAAAACATCTACGTTCAGATTTCTGCAACTAATAAATTAACTTTTAAACCGATACTGTCCACTTAACTGTGGTTTAAAAAATAAGTTGATTTTATGGGAAAACTTTTTTATTGACTTTCTAAGCAAACATATGAGTCAGACGTTAAACTTTATAAATTTCAAATGTGAAAGTTGTTGGAGAAAAAACAAATAAAGCATTTCACAACTATTTTCAATTTATTGTAAAAGCAAAGTGGCCAAAAAAATTTTGTGTGCACGTTTCGTGAAAATGTAATAAGGCTATGAAAATTTTATTTGTATAGCCAACACTACCCTCCTACAGAGAAAAAAATGGAATTCAAAATCAAACAAAAAATTCATAAAGCCAAATATTTTTTTACTAAAATAGGACATATAACGAACAATTACTCAAATTCGTAAATTCTTTATTGAAAAAATTTCAGAATTTTTCTTATTAAAATAAAATACTAGTTACGGAAAACGTTTATAAATATTCGCAACATTTCCAGAGAATTTTGGTTTACGTGGTAGTTCACTACACGCGAACTGTCAAGTAGAATCAAAGAGACCCCGTTTTGACCTCCAGAGGATTATATTACTAAAACAATAACGCAAGTTATTTGTATTTTTACTGAAATTCAAGCAAATTTTTTATCTGAAACAGATAAATAATTTATTGTATTTTGGGAATAATAATACACAAAATTACTTATGTAATCTATAAAAATTTTGTTAAAAAATATATATTGAATTTTAGCAAAAACTTTACTAATTCTATAAAATTAAAAATTGTAAAAAAGTTCTTATATACTTACAACAATTTTATTTCACATTCTAGAAACTACTATTTTGTACTGTGAAAACTAAAACACTTATACATTAAATGTTATTAACTAAATAAGAATTATATCAATTCGTTTTAGTACATTGAAAAACTTGTTTTATTGTTGTATTCCATATGCTGCCAAAAAAAAATAAACTAAAAAAAAAAAAAACATTTATTGAATCAATAAAAATGTTTACCGAAAATTTAATTAATTTCAATAAATTGTTTGTTAGAAAATATTTTTCTTCTGTGTGAGAATCAAACAAATTCGTTATAAACCCAAACAAAAATATTTATAAAAATCGAAATTAAATTTAAGCAAACGATTGTTAAGAAAAAAAATTGTGCGTATTTTTTTCTGTGTACTTTGTCATAGCGTGTGTAACACCAAGAAATGTTCATTTGAGACCCAACAAAGTAAAACTAAAACACGCTCGCAGATTAATGAAGCAATATACACCACTATAGTGGGGATGGTATTATGCGTTTGTGCTGATGTTTGTAACACTCAAAAATATTGGTTCTTTAGTATACCTTAAAGTATACCAATAGGCTCAGAATCACTTTCTGAGTCGATTTAGCTATGTCTGTCTGTCTGTGTGTCCATGTAAACCTTGTGCGGTCGCAATTTTCGCTACAGGTCGCAATTTTCTAGATAATTTGATGAAATTTGGCACATACTCTTCTTTGGTTCAAGGACAAAGGCTATTGAAAATGGTTGAAATCGGTCCATTATTTCGCCTAGCTTTCATACAACAGTACCCCCCGAATCGAGCCTTTAAAATCTGCAAAACTTAGTTATATAGAACGATAAATGACACTACTAATTTTTATAGTGATCGGGCCTCATTTGACCCTAGCCCCCATACAACCTCCCCTTCAGAAAATGTCTTGAAGGTAAAAATTCACTTATAATTTCCAATAAAACTATTAAAATCTACATAAATAACTTTAAGGTAGATGTGAATTCCTCTCCAAAATTTATAAGGATAGGCCCATATTTACCCTTACTCCTCATGAGCCCTCTTGTAGAAAATCTATTTTCTTTGTCAATAATACGTAAATATATTACACAATACGGTTAAAGAACAAATTAAATGTTTTATTTTTAAAATTATCCACTTTTTTAACATACTGACTGGTGTAGGGTATCATATAGTCGGCAATGTCCGACTATACATTCATACTTGTCGTTATTTGTAGTGACTTTTCTACATATAATTTCTCGCGTTTTCATTTGTATGAAAATATTTTGTTTATTAAGAATTTTTAGATGTGCTATGTGATAAGTTTGTGAATTTTGTAGGGTCAAATATGGACCGATCCCCACAAAATTTTATAGATATATTTAAGGTCATACAAAACGTGTTTATATACTGTAGACAAAGCCTATTGAAAATAGTTAACATTGGTCCATTATTTCACCTAGGCCCCATAGAACTGAACCAGCCAAATAGAGCTTTTAAGTTCATTATTATGTTTAATATACTCGTATCTCGACAAAAAGCTGCAAAAACCAAATTCTATACTAGCCTTGATGACCCTGATAAACTTTATAATTATAGGGCCTCATTTGACACTAGCCCTGCATCAAAATTTTACTTAAATATCTACAGTTTTATTAAACAGTAAATGGCTTAAGTATATCTGAGGCAAGGTACAATTCAACATAAATGCTTTATTATGAGAACTAAATCATTTAATTCTGATAAATTATTGATAATAGATTATAGCTTCAAATCATTCAATGATATTTTGATTATTGCTTAACCTTGTGACTATTTATACACATGCAAGGTTGATAATATTTTGTCTGTCGTTTTAAGGTTTTTTAAATTAGATTTTAGACACCTTTACATAAATGAAGGCTATGATTTTTCCTTAAAGTTTTTCTTTGTAAATTAGCACGTGTTTTAAAGTAGTCTGAGTAAGTGATCATTCCATGTGTTTATTGCGATTTTGTGCAGATCAATTTTATTCGATAAATTATGTTATTGTGGCCTACTTTAAAAACTAAAAAAAAGCTATACAAATCCAAATTTTTTAAGACCGTATAAATGGAAAAGTGGCTATAAGAGGTTGGGTGAACATTGGATATATCTGGAATAAGTATTATAAATTTCATCTGCAACTTCCTGCAACTAGCATTTTTAATGACTTCGTCTATTAAAATACTGATTTTTAAATATATTTCAAATTCATAAAAATAAAGAACGGGACGACATATTATCAATAGTACAAAAATAAATGGAGGATGGAAGGGTCACTTATGGACTAAACTAAATAAAATTTGACAGAAGGATTTTACCGCATATAAAATTTGTTTATACTGATATTTAAGTTTATGCTGATATTTATCACTCAGTAAAATCCTTTTCCTTAAAGATCCTCATATAAACTTTCATACACATATTTATGTTCATATAAAACATGTTTATGTCGAATTCCATTGCTAGACAGATATTTTAAAGCCAGTATTGAGTGTTAAAGTAATTATCTTAAGGATACCTTAGAGTAGGCAATATTAAAATTCCTTTTACCTTCCGTAAAAATTAAATTCGTTTTATAATAAATCTTCATTTCCATACATTTTTTACGCACACACTAATTATGTTAAATATATAGCATATGCCTGTGTTCTGTAATTTTCGAATTGACAAAAAAATCGAAAAATTTATAGTCGTCTTGTTTAAAACTGGGTGAAGAAACGTAATTCAAATATATTTTGGGTAATTTTAATGTGTTCAGTTTAAAAATTATTTGAATAACGCAACTAAAACGTGAAAGACTCGAGTTACAGATTCGGCAAAGCCAAATATAGTACTCTATAGTACTTTCTGTGTTCAGTCAGGAAACTGCATGTTATTGAGCTACTCTACCCCAAACCACCTGGGAAACTTACAACTGGCTAAATTAAAAAGACATCTGCTGTCAACATTTAATGATTCTAGGTCTGATCTGAATCAGTTAAACGGTAACGCGACTCTTTTATACATATAAGTAAATATAAAAATTATACTTAAAATTACTTAAAAGAGTTAATCACTTACATTTTTTCAAGTCGTTGTCTCAAGTGTTTGATCCAAGTATACCAATCATTTGTCGAACAATTGGCAATACTATATTCTTATAAGAAATGTTTATCAATATTGGATCTCGGGATGATAAAATACTACTGCCCCTATATTTTAAGACCCATTTGGTCCCAGTTGGTATTGAGTTGCCTAAGTGTAGCGAACATTCTGGTTTTTTCACCACATTCATTTTTAGCATTTTACAATCAATTTATGTAGTTATTTTAAATTTTAAAGACATGAATCGTCAATCAATCAATCAATCATAATATAATTTATAAACATTTGTTAGCACTGAGGGTTTTTAGTATTTCAATCAGGCCTATGTTAAATAGCCCCAATAAAATGTCATATTTTCTACAAAAGGTTAGAATTTAGTGATCCCAGTATTTTCATATCCTTAACAAATGATAATTGGCCAAGAGAAAGGATACTAAGACATGCACATGTGCTAACTGAAACAACATCAAGAAAAATTTTTTTAAAGTTCTTTTTAATGGTAATTGTATTTTCAATAAATGGAAATTTTATTTCCAGAAAATGGAAAATAGAGGTCAATTCGAACGAAAACTATTATTTTTATTTAATTAGTATACAAATTTATTATCAAATCGATGTAATACGATATTAGATATTAACGGATTAGTTCTTAAATTTTTGATATTACGTCTGAGAGCTTGTGTAGAATTAAGCATATTCAGATCACAGTAATGATGTGTTATTATTCCATAGGGTAAGATTAAACACTAGAAGCAAGTTTTTTAAGGTTTTATAGTGATATTTGATAAAATTCTTACACTGTATATCATCACAATCTTAAATCTGCCAAAAAGTGACCCATGTTAGATGGTCTGATTGCTGTTTACCTGGGAAAAAAATTTTAAAATGTCATCTGAAGGTTATCTCCAATGTCACTAGATATAATCCTCATAAAAAAAAGATTGGACTATTGACCAATTAGGGTCATATTTTGACATAAAGTAATTTACTAGTACTCCAAGACACATTTCTGCAAAAATAACCAAAAACAACTGCCTAATATTTGTCGCTTCTAATTAAATAGCATTTAGAAGCATATACAACTGTCCTTTCTTGATAATAAGTTGCAATTTTTCAAAATTACTTAACATTTTTCAATATTGTTTCAACTTATTTCAAAGAGTGCGCTATAGTTATGAAACAGTTATTTATGTGTAGTTTCTAGCTACTTTTGTAGCTGATGGAGGGTATTACATTATATTATATATATACATTATATATATATATATATATATAATATATATATATATATATATATATATATATATATATATATATATATATATATATATATATATATATATATATATATATATTATATATATATATATATATATAATATATATATATATATATATATAATATATTATACATACAGAGAAAACAGATTCATTGTCACAACCGAATTTGTTTCCAATCGAATTCAGTCGGTTCCACGTACTATCTCATAAATTAATTGCCGTAATCGAATAATTCTTATGTCAGTACTACATTTTTAGAACAGAATTTATACATGTGACCGAATTTTTAGTTAACAAAATTTTTGGAATAAATATGGTACCGGTAACTATTAAAAAAACAATTCGGTTGTAAAGACCGAAACTATCATTATTAATTCCAATTAAAAATTACCAATAATTTTTGCATATACCATTTCGTTTACTTATAAATATAACTATGTAATTTAAAATGTTGGCAGATATAAACAAATTTAAAAGATGTTTATAATAATATAAAAATAATCACTTCATAACTGAATATGGTTTTAAATTTACAACACGACATTTGACTGATCGATGTACCGCTATTGTGGTTCGTTACCTCTTCTACACCTATCTTGGGTTGTTAAAGTTTTCGCAAATTCAAATATTTTAACATTTAAATTTTGTATTTACTTCCTAAAAGGTAGTCTGATAGATGAACCGCTCTCGTAATTGAACACTTCTTCTACTTTTAAGTAGTTAAAATTTTCGCAACATGCTAAAAACATTATTCATATCCAGTGACATAAATAGTTTTCTGTAAATAAAGGAATAATTTTTCTATTAAATCTTTATATGCAACACATATGTATGTATGTAGATTCATACTTACAATTATCTCAAAATTCTAGCGCTAATATACAAATTACTTTTTATTCGCGATATAAAGAGTTAAAATGTTCACATAATTGAAACTGTAAATTTTTTGTTCGCATTTTATTTCTTTCTATTTTAGAACAAAAATTATTTTTAAATGTCAGTAAAAATTTACATTTATTTTATAAATTCGATTGGATATACCGAATTTATATTTTTGTGTGTTTTTTGAAAAATTCAGTTGGGAATACTGAATTAAGCTTTATTGCAATAAAAATATTCCAATTTTCTTTACTGTTAATAGAAATTTGTGTTCTTAAAAACCAATAACATATTTTTAAAGTAAATTTTATTAATCTATAAATTTTATTGGTTGTAAGTACTGATATTTCCAATTCGGGAAAATATTTAACAAAATAAATTTAGTTGTGCTTGACGAAATAAACAAATAAGTATTCAAAAATCTCAAATTGGTTATATATACCAAATTAATAATTTTATGAACCATATATCGTTTACTTTTGTGGTTTTTCAGTTCTTAATATAATGAATTAGTTCAATTTACATATTTTTAATAACAGTAATTAATATTCTATTACAGTTAATGACAATTTGTTATGGTAACCGATCCCGATATATATATATATATATATATATATATATATATATATATATATATATATATATATATATATATATATATATATATATATAATATATATATATATATATATATATATATATATATATATACGTATTAACATACGTAAATACGTATTTCTTCTTCTACCCTCTTTACCATTTTTACAATATAATTTCTCTAACCCTAATAACACTAAAATTTACGTATTTACATACGTAAATGCGTATTTCTTCTGCTACCCTCTTTGACATTTTTACAACATAATTTCTCTAATCCCAATAAAACTAAAACGAAATACTTACTTAAAATAATAGTGCTTCAAAAGAAGCACTAAGAGGTTTTTTTCATTCTGTTGAAGTGACATACGCGGATGTCATGCCATAATCGTAGACATACATTTCCAAATAAATTTAAAAAAAGAACATACAAATTATATCATGAGAATGACTTCAGTAGTAATGAATTTGGAATCATATAAAAAGGACATCCCATGATAACCCTGAGTTAAAATTTTTGCTTCTGTAGGTCTTTTCAATACTTTTATTGAGTAAATTCTACCTTGCATGGGAGCTGTAACCAATTATGGACCGATTCAGAAAATGTTTTCTTTATATTCTATTGACATAAAACATTAATTTGTAGAAATACCGAGAAAAGAGTACATAAAGGTATATGAAATTTTCAACAGGAATTACACTTGTATAAGAGATATATGAAATTATAGATGGATATCGCCAATTTTCATCAGGAATTATATTTTTGTAGATAAATGTATATCACAACCGATGGTGGTGGATGGTATTAAAAAGGTAATTATGTAATTGTTTAAGATCTAAAATGTTGTATGATTCGAATGAATTTCATACGTGTAATACCTATCAAGTTTAAGTTTTTAATGGACTTTATGGACCTTCTTTTTTTAATATAGAAAAATAAAATCACAAACCTTAAATAAGGTTATTTTAAGCCTTTGCCCCAGCTCAATTAATATATTGACCCGAAGATAAATAATCGAGAAATGATGTCTTACTATTAACTCAACTTCAATTTTCGGTGGGAACATCAGCATATTCACACCTAATGTATATATGTACACTAGGATGTCCAATAAAGCACTTTTTTGGAGGAATACCTCTCAAACAAAGCGTATTTATGTTCTAAATACGAGTTCCCTACTATCGATTGAAAATGGTTAAAATTATTATGACCCTTTCTGGTCAGCAAAATGATTTTTAACCCCTATTACGATAACAAACGAAAATACTATATCTCTCCCATCCACCAAAAAATATTTTGTAGATCAAAAATACTATAAAAAAATTTTAAATTATATTTCCCTTAATCAGATCAAAATTATGGAATTTCTGAGAATCATCTCAAAATAATCGAAGATATTTTATTTTTCACAATTTATACTGAGATGAGGATTTTAATTGCTTGTATGGAACAGAGTACCATTTTTCTCGAATTCAGTACATTATTACGCATCGATTGGCAGGTATTCCTATATGAAATTTTGAAAAAGAAAAAGGTGTGACTCAGGACACTCTAATGCACATAAGATATTAAAGGTGCAGTATATTTTAGTGGGAAGTAGTTGACCTTATTTTATGTGTTGTTACTATTTTTTTTAGAATACGTTCTAATAGATGTCTGGTGTGTTAAGGTCAATTGAGATGTAGTTTTTTGCTTGTTTTGATAAATAAAGTTGCTTTATTTTTATATTTTTAATACCGTAATGACAGAATGGAAGAGCCACAACATGTTAACTACTAACGAAACATCCGTTCAGCTACAGCAATCATGACGTATGAGGTGCTACAAACCTACCGACAACGAAAATAGTACCTATTCACAGTGTTGTGTAAAATGTTAGAACAATTTGAAATACTTCGAAATGTTGATAATAGTTTCATAAATGTAAAGAAATATTTTAAATATTTTTAATCGATCAGCAAGATTGCTTAAATTTTCAGAAATAATTTTTTCTGTTTCTAAAATATTAACATTTTTGTATTAAACCTTGTTTCGTCGACTTCCAAACAAATTGTTTTAACGATTTTTTACTTTAATGTCATTAATTTACAACTTTTAAGGTTATACAATACATACGGGTATTTCACTTAACGATAAATTATTTTACAAAAAGTAAATATCGTGTTCAGATTATTTAAAATGGATACTATATTCACGAGCACTTTAGCTATCATAAAATCTACTAAAATTCAAAAAACATTAAAATACTTATATTTCCGGTTGAAGAGTCACTAAGAAACTTGGGTACATTATAGAATTTTACAAAATTTGAGGAAGTATCTAATTTTATCCTTTGTGTATTTACTTCAGGAAAACTATATATACAAATTTCTTGTCAACATAATTATTTTTGAGGAAAAGCAAGTGCATCCCCCACACTTTTAGTGATTATAACAAGTTTGTATGTATTTAATTTCATGCATGATTAATGATGCAAGATATTTAATTAAATTACAAATTTTAGTCTAAACTGATAATATGCAAATTAAGTAATTTTCGTAATAAAAATACAAAATGTTTGGAAAATTCGCTACCATTAAGTTTGTATAGTTTATACATTAGTACATATATATATAGTAACTAGTGTGCTTTGAATTTACTACCAATGGGAAATATCACGCTACTAGAGCAATTTTCAAATTTTATCCAAACGTTAATTTTGATTTTAATGTAACCTTTGCAAAATTTCGATAAAAGATTGCGCTTTATTTTACCCTAGCTCCAAAGAGTAATGCTCTATAGCTCGAAACTAAAGTTATTCGAAAATAGTCTTCAACAAAATCTTTATTTCCATGGGCTATATCCTACCAAACGTTTTAAAGAAATTTGAAAAACTACATACTTGGTACAACAAAATGTCATATAGTACCGAATTTTCAAGACTTTCCCCTTATTCATAAACAGTATTTTATTTTAAAAAAAGGTTTATAAAACAAAATTTCCATACGAAATTTAATTTTTAAATCGTTTAATTTATGATTAAATTCGTATATATGTATATATATAAATATAAAATAAAAGTTAGTTTTCAAAATTAAATCCTATTTTTTCAAACACAAATGTACATTCATGTATAAGTATGTATGTACTTCACCTCGAATCGTACGACCTACGATACTCTTGTGAATACTTATTTATGTATTTTTTATTGACTTACTGTAGTTGCAAGTAAAATTTTGACTACTTACAATATACTCCAACAACAAGTTCATTCAGTATTTTTTGTGACTTTAGCATCAAGTAGACTGACCAACCGGACAAATGGACGAACTAAAAAATAAAGCTAAGAGCACGGAAGGCTGTTATTATGTGAAGCAGTTGGGTTATTTTACTTTTTTGTTTGTTTAGCTGCTGCTGTTTTTGTTGTGTGTTGTTTCCTTCTTCATGTTGTGGTCCATTAAATGCGGTTCAGTGGTCATGTTTAGGGTTTTATTATTAGGTGAGCGAACTAATCGGCTTCAATGAAATAAACTGAGTTTAAAAATAGTTTTGTCACGTCACGAATGGGTTGTACTGTATTTGGTATTCTGTTGTTGTTGGTGTTTTAGCTGCTTTCGCTATTTATAATACTACAGAATCTATGTATATAATATACACATACATATACATTACCTCAACCCCTTCTCGGTTTTTGTTGTTCGGTAAAACTAAATGAATGTTTTGAAAAGATTGAATGAATGAGTTGTTAGCTGTTTGTGTAGCTGAGTGTGCTGTATCCACGTGTGGGTGTTATTCGTAATGAAAAAGTAGGTTGCGATAAAATTGTTGGAACTTTGTGTATTTCAGTGCTTCTTTGATTTTATATCCATGTAGTAAACACATACATATATGTATGTATGTATCTGTGGGTATATGCTTCTGTATTTAAGGATAATATGAACTGAAGTGAAAAAATGTCTTCATTGTTAAAGTTGAATAAAATTACTGTTTTTATATATAGTAGTTTCGTTAAGGATTCCATTCCCTGTTTCTCGGTACACTTTAGTTCAACTCAATGTCAGAGTAGATGCGCTCCTTATATTTGTTTTATTATTGGTATACTAGGGCTGACTGAAAATAAATTTGGATAAAATTTAAATTTATTCTTTTTAATTTAAAATATTAACCTTAAGTACCAACACAAAAAAGTAAAACTGATTTTTAATTATGAAATTGCTCATATTAATATAAAATGTTTGGATTTGGCTCTAATCGTCAAAATGATACTATTAACTGAAATTAACTGAAAATTACAAATTTTATTTGGAAAAAATTGGCAAAAATTTCAATTATTGTAATTATTTCGTTTAATTCGATTCGGTGGTGTATTTCAAACAAGATTTTAATGATTTGATTAAGTTCGTAATTATTTGATTTGCAAATATCGACTAAAAAATTACCTATTTTAAATCCAGTTTTAACTAATTTCCGAAAAAGCATCTTAGTTGATGAATGATACTAGCATTTATCGGAGAATTAAGAGGCATGTACCAAAAAATAAATAAAATTTTTATTTTCATTTTCAATTATAAAAATTAATTATACTTATTTCATTTTTTCATAAACTAAATTTTAATATCAATTAATGTCTTTATTAAATAAAACATATAAATTTGTGAAAAAAAATTATTAAATTAAAAAAATTAATCATAATTATTAGAAATATAATTAAATTATAATTAATAAAGACAATACGTGAGCAGATTAGCTTTACGGGGCGTGGCACCTTCCATATAAATTAAAAACAAAAATCCGTTTATTTTGGAAACGATTACAGTTAGAATCTCAAAAATTTGCACGAGTATCTTTAACATCCATAAAACGTTTTGGGAAATAAATTGGCGGATTACTCGTGAGAGGAGTGGCACCTCCCATATTAATAAAATACAAAAATTCCGTTATCTGGGATAATAGAACTAAATTCAAATATTGCACCAAGAACTTTAATATTCATCTGAACATTTTGGGAGAAAAAGGAGCGGACTGTTATCATGGGAGGTTTGGAAATAATCGTTTATCAGAGAAACTATTCAAGATAGAATCTCCTTTGGTTTTCATATAAACATTCAGAGAATAAACTTTCACTCCCATATATTTTAAATACAAAATTTCGTTTATCTGGAAAACTAATAGAATAAGAATTAAATTTTGCAAGATGAACTTTATTATACCTCTAAACATTTTGGGGAAACAAGGAAAAACACAATCTTTAGCGTCAATTTCTTAAAACCTGATCTTAAAATACTTTAAAAAAAACTTTCAAAATCTCAACTATAAATATAATAGTCTTACATTTCATCTAAAAAAATAGATTAAAACTAAAATTAGCAATTATATTTAAAATATGCCAAAAACACAATATATTGTAAAAATGAGTTAAAATCTTAATTTACGTTAGGAAAAATTGGCTAATTGTAACAAATTATATATGAGGTATTATCAATAATTTTTAATTCCTTTGAAATTGAACTAAATTGTTAATATCTTTGGTAAGAATAAAATGTTAAATATTTTTTTATTTAAAAATTGCAAATTTTGGACTTGGTTGTTAAAAATTTTAGCGAGGTTTTTTTTCCAAATTTTGAATTTTTACAGTTTTTTTGACCGGGCGCTGATGTCCCTTAATAAAATTTATAAATTGGGACAACAGTGATTAGCTGATGTAATGCAAAAATGCAAAAATTTTACGAACTTTGTAAAAATTTTGCAAATTTTTATTTAGTGTTTTATAATTATATATCAAACATCGACTTATACAAACATTTACTGAATAGACATGAAGATAATGACAAACACAATGGTTTGGGATCATAAATGTATTTAAAATATCCTTGAAGCTATAAAGACTTCACTTTTATATAAACACATTTTACCAAGGCACATTATGAGGTGCATCAAAAAAGTTAAATAATTGAAGGTTTTGTGGGCCAAATAAAATGTACCTAGCAACAAAATGCATCATAAATATTAAACTATAATTTTTTTCATGGTATTCTCTTATAAATCAAGCTAGTAGGATTCAGATATAGGTAAACTGTTTTAGAGGGTATATATAACTTTGTCATTCCGTGTGTAACACCAAGAAATATTCATCTGAGACCCAACAAAGTATATATATTCTGGGTCCTTATCAAATTCTGAGTCGATCTAGCTATGTCCGTCTGTCCGTCTGTCTGTGTAAAACACGCTCTCGATAAAACGAAGCAATAGAATTTAAACAAATTCACCCAAAATGTTCCTCGTTTTCCTAAGTTGTTTGGTATTGAAAATGGGCAAAATCGGTTCACATCGGGAAAATTTATGAATCAAAATTTGAAACAACCTCGAAAAAAATATGCGTTTTTTACACATTCTGATGTAATTTTCTCGAAAACTATGCAAGATAATTACATAAAAATCGGCATACATTCGTTTCCACACAAGAGCTTAATCTCTGCGTAAAATCGGTGGAATCGGTTCACAACTTCATATACTTCCCATACAAAAGTACAAATTCCCGGGAATTTGGTTTTTTGGTTTTTTTTTAATAACTTCCCTCGTAATGTCGATATCTTCACAAAATTTTATAAATTAAAATTTTATGACAATGGAATTTATTCAGAGGAAAAATTTTTTGAATGGGTTCATAATTGGTCATAGCTCCCATACAAGGTCCCCTCCCAAAAATCACCTAAACGCGCACAACAAATTACTAAATTAAGATATCGATATAAAATTTGGTACAAGTATTGCTCTTATACATAGAAATATTACAATGAAAGATTTTTTGGATCGGTCCATATTTGGTCATAGCTCCCATACAAGGTCCCCTCCATAATTGGTCATAGCTCCCATACAAGGTCCCCTCCCGAAAATCATTTAAACGCGCATAACTCATTACTAAATTAAGATATCGATATAAAATTTGGTACAAGTATTGCTCTTATATACAGAAATACTACAATGAGATTTTTTGGATCGGTCCATAATAGTTTATAGCTCCCATACAAGTTCCCCTCCGAAAATCACTTATTAGTAAATCAAGATATCGATATAAAATTTGGTACAAGTATTGCTCTTATATACAGAATTATTACAAGAAAGTTTTTTAGGATCGGTTCATAATTGGTCATAGCTCCCATACAAGGTTCCCTCCCGAAATTCACTTAAACGCACATAATTCATTAGTAAATTAAGATATCCATATAAAATTTGTTGCAAGCATTGTTCTCACATAAAGAAATATTACCACGAAATCTCTTTCCGATCGGTCCATAATTGATCATAACTCCCATATTAGTTCCCCTTCCAAAAAACACTTAAACACGTATAACTTATTACTTAATTAAGATATCCATATAAAATTTGGTACAAGTATTGATCATATACAAAAAATATTACTAAGAAATGTTTTTCCATCGGTCTATATCTGGTCATAGCTACCATACAAGGTCTTCTCCCGAAAATAACTAAAACGCGCATAACTCATTACTAAATTAAGGTATCCATATAAAGTTTTGCACAAGTATTGCTCATATACAGAGAAATAATATTGTGAAATGTTTTTCCGATGGTTCCATAATTGATCATAGCTCCCACACAAGGTCCCTCTTAGAAAAACACACATACAAGGTTTCCTTCCGAAAATCAGAAAAAACGCACATAACTCATAACCAAATATTGATATCCACAAATTTATCAAAAATATTGCTCTTATATACATAAATTCACTATAAAATTGTTTTACGATCGGTCCTTATTTGGTCATAGATCTCGTACTAGGTCCAGAAAATCACTTAGATTCACAATATTAATTACCAAGTAATGATATAGATACAGAATTCTGAAATTTTGTCTTTATATACATAATTGGACATAGCTCCCATACAAAGTCCTTTTACGAAAATCTCTTAAACGCACAATACTTATTACCAAATTAAGCTATTGATACATAATTTGGCAAAAATATTAGTTTTGTATACTTCTGTTTCTCATATATTAGGTCCTGCCCCTAAAAGCTTTTTAACCGTATTAAAAGAGCATTATCAATTTGTGTTGAACAAAATTTTGTGTAGAACATAATTATATATGTATTTGTATTTTGAAAATCTCTAAATCTTTCACACACATACTTACCTACATGCAAATTACTAAATTTATAATGTTCAATAAATCTTGGAATTGTAATAGATTTAACTTTTGGGATTTTTTCTATTAAAGACATGAGAAAACTTATTTCTACAAATATTTGATCAATTAGAAAAGTAATAACATAAAAGTAGCTGGTGGAGGGTATTTAAGATTCGGCACAGCCGAATATACCACTCTAACTTGTTATACCCTACACCACTTTAGTGGGGAGGGCATATTGGGTTTGTGCTGATGTTTGTAACATACAAAAATATTCGTCCTATACCCACCTTAAAGTATACCAAATAATATTGTGAAATCGGCTTAGAATCATTTTCTGAGTCGATTAAGCTATGTCCGTCCGTCCGTCTGGCTGGCTGCCCATGTAAACCTTGTGCGCAAGGTACAGGTCGCAATTTTCAAGATAATTGGATGAAATTTGGCACACACGCTTCTTTTGGCCCTAGAACGAAAATGGTTGAAATCGGTCCATTATTTCGACTAGCCCCCATACAACCGTACCCCCCAAATAGGGCCTTTTGGCTTATAATTAACTTAAATGATATATTATGTTAACAAAAGTCGACAAAACTTAGTTTTATAGAACTTTAAATGACACTACCGATTTTTGTAATGATCGGGCTTCATTTGACCCTATCCCCCATACAAACTCCCCTTCAGAAAATGACTTAAAGGTCAAAATGACTAATAACACTTTTAAATTCTACATAAATAATATTGAAGAAGACTTAACTCCCCCTACCAACATTTTTAAGGATATGGCCATATTTTGCCCTACTCCCCTTTGGGCCCTCTTAAAAAAATCTATTTTTTTTGCAAAAAAAAAAAAATAAAAATATTCCGAAATAAAGTTAAAAAAACAAACCAAATGCTTTATTTTTTTAAATAATCCCCATTTTTAACATACATACTAACTGGTGTAGGGTATCATATGGTCGGCAACGCCCGACTTTACATTCATACTTGTTTTTTCTTAAATTTAACTAATTCGCGTTTTTTAAAAACAAGTTAAAAATATACTGAAATAAAATTTTTTAATGTGTACTTTTAAAATTTTTGAATATAAGTCTTATGATATGTTTTGATAATTTCTCATATCTAGAAAACTATTACAATGGAATCTTCAATATTATTAGGGGTTTTTTATTTATATTGTTTTTTGTGTAGAAAAACACACTGTATATAGCTATATTCTTGATATCAAGATAATTCAGGGATTTGCAAATTGTTGCATTACAATACATTATAATGGGAATAACGATAAGGAAATTTCTTTTAAACTTTGCTTAAAGTGACTTATTAGAGTTCCTTCGCATTAATAGCATTTCTCATTGTTGCTACTCTTCTTGGCGTTATTAGTGTAGTTGCTGTTGTTTTTGTTGTTATGCAATGTTTATCACAGAGATTAAATTGTCACGTATCAAACGAAATTAACTTGTGAATAGCATTGTGTCTCTTGCTAGTACTCTGTGGTCAATTTCATTAAATTTTATACGATTCCTTTTTTCTTCATGGTGTCTTGTCTTTATGTCTTGATCTTATTTTTTGTTATTTTTCTACCCTGCACATACATATATACAAATAAATATAAATTTAGTAGCTTGTGTGTTTCATTTGTTTTAATTCAATTACGTTTCATTAATTACGTATGATGATAATGACTACAATGATAATACGTTTCTAGGGATTACACGATCTGACATTCGGTTAAGTCGTCCAGCCAGAGGAATTGTTAACTTTTATTACTATTTTTATATTCTGCACAAACGTCGCTGCAGTGTTCAACGAGTTGTTGAGTTATATTAGAAAGTTTTTTGAATTGACCCTGAAACCATGACTCCTACTAATTTAGACAACAACAAGCTGATAAATGTTAAATAGTTGTGACATTTTTATTTTATTTTAATTCATATATATATTTACATATGTATGTATGTATGTATGTATGTATGTATGTATGTATGTATGTATGTATGTATGTATGTATGTGCATATATATAAGTTAGTTTAAGTAGATGCACTTTCATAACTCCTAGCAGTTTTAAAAGAAGTCAGTGTATCCTTTTAAGTGAATAACTTAACTTTTTTATTATAAATAATATTTTGTGTAATGTTAGTGCCACGAAGTAATTTAGCTGCAAGTCAATCATGACTTTTGTGTAATAGAAAGAAAATACACTTTTATGTCGTTATGTAATTCATCAGAAGTATTATATTAATGCTTTGTAATTGAAGTAAAAGTTAATAATTATCTGTTAGAAATTACAAAGCTTATTTTTAATTTAGTTTTGTTTACAAATGTCAAAGTATTTGTAATAATTTACCTAAATCATGGAAGAATACTCTTTTTTGGACAGCTCTCTGTACTTCTGGGATTTTTGGATTGATGCTTATGTGTAAGTGAATACATATGTACGTATGTGTGTATACATATTTTTATGTACACATACAATATGATTAAAAGTTAATCAAGGATTAAAAAATAACTTATAAATGTCCTTTTGTGGTTTAATAGATTTGTGGTAAGTCTAGTGATATTAATTTTGTAATCTCTTGTGATTTATAGAATTAGTGATGAACAAAAACCTTTTTTTTAAATTGTTTCCAAACGCATGAAGAATATGAAATCAGATTTTATTGGATGTTTTTGACAAAATCAACGATGTGCTAAAAAAGGAATCTTTGTATTTAAGACACAAAAAAGATGTTTTTTCAAGTGTATTTGCAAAATTTAAGCATGAATAATTTTGGGTTTTATTAAACAAAATTGTAAGAAAGGGTTCATATACACTCTATGTGATATTTGGATGATTAATATATACATATGTATGTTCAAAACATCTAGAACATTTTTATACATGTGTAATTTAAAGGAGAAATAATATTTTATTTTTAATTTGTAGAATTTTACTTTAACTGTTTGTCATAGAAACATACAAACTATGTTCACTACCTGTTCGAAATAAAAGGTTCGATGATGAGGATAAAATGTCAATAACTGCAAGACTGATCTATGTAACTTGTTACATATTGTTCTTAGAAAATTTTGTTCTAAATAGTTTAGCTATTGTTTAATCTTACGAAAAGAAATAAAATAAATTTCGATATAATTTTTTTTTCAAAATTAAACATTTATTATTTTTTTATAATTTTGGCGCTTAAAATTTTCTTTTTGTCGTAAAAGCTAAGATCCTTTGCTTTAAGAGCTTTTTGGTCGCTTAATAGTATATGGTATAGGGGATATGTATCAAAATAAATGTTTTGTAACTCAAAAATAGTTTATAAGCCTTTGTGCATGTAATTTTTATAAAGTGCTCAAAAAAAACGTAGTGCGAATTTTGCCCGTCCCCTTTCTAGAATTCTTCTTTGGGCTGTAAACCTATGCCATACAAAAAGCTTTGCTAATAGAATAACATTAACAGGTGCCACAAAGGCTCAGATGTTTCTAAATGCATTTACAAGCGAAAATATAGATTTTTTTAAGTTTTTGCTAAAAATGTTCACCGTTTTGTAAAGGAGTAGCAATGTGCACAACAGGAAAAACATTTAGGAAAGATATAAAACACAAAAAATACTTGAAAATTGCAAAAGTTATTGTAAAGTCCCCAGATATTTCAGAGAATACTTATTAATTCTTTACTATTGTACATTTTAATAAAAACAAGTTAGAGTGCTATATTCGGCTGGGCCGAATCTTAAATACCCTCCACCAGCTACTTTTATATTAATACATTTCTAATTTATCAAGTATTTGTAGAAATGAGTTTTCTCATGTCTTAAATATAAAAATCCCAAGATTTAAATCTATTACAATTCCAAGATTTATTGAACATTACAAACGTCTTTTTCTTTATATTTTTATAGCGCTTAGCGATGTTTAATATTTTGCATGTGTGTAAAAGATTTAAGGATTTTCAAAATACATACAGTGGACGTCCACTTGTACGAATTATGTAGTGTCAGGCCCTTTCGTAGTACCGAAAAATTCGTATTATTGATAGGATTTTATTTATCTTTGTTTTACTTTTCATGAAAAATTACATAACGAAATAAAATATAATAAATATGTATTATTTCAAATTTCTTGTACATAAACAGACATAAAAGGGACATATTTACGTATACGAATTGTTAATGAAAGTATCGTGAGTCCAATGGTTGAAATGAGATATAGAAGATTTTAAATTTTAATGTTTTAAAAATATGTGTGCCAAAGACAATTTGCATGTACATATCTGTTCTAAAATGTATAAAACATGTTCAGATTACATAAAAATTTAATTAGAAACTTGAATGGAATACACTTTCATGAAAAATTACATAACGAAAAAAACAATTCTCTAATTTAAAATTTGCTCTTAAAAACTTGGAATAGTTAAAGGATCACATGTAGTAATGCTTAATCCCATTGGAATGTGGAGTCATACTACTTTTAAAATTGACAGTTCATACATATATAAATAACATTATACTTATTAGCAAATCCATAATTAAAACATAGCTGTAAAATTTCGATTACGATTAATAATCAATTAAATTATTTTTCAAAAATAATGGTAATGATTATTTAATTTTCTGGTATAAAATTTCTGATTATTAATTGATTACGATTAAAATTAATCTAAAAATAATTAGGATTAATTAAAATTAATGAAAATAATCAGAATTAATCAAATAATTAATTTGATTATTTTCAAGGATTAACTTGGATTATTTTTGATTGATTTCAATATATTTGGTATAATTCTCTATTTTTTTACATTTCGTGTAATGGAAAACTGTTTTTCAATTCGATTCACTATTCGATTATATGATCTCAGTATAAGATATTAAAAAAATTACTGCAATCTTTTCGAAATGGGTCTCAAAAATACGTAATTTTTAGCGGATTGTCGGAAAATAATTAAATTTTTTTAGAGCATTTTTGGAAGAAATTATACTAAATATAAGGAAAATAATCAAAATTAATTCTTAAAAATAATCAACTAATTTTTCGATTTTTTTAATCGTAATCAATTAATTAAAAAAATTGAAAATAATCGTTAATTAATCATTAATTTTACCTATTTAAAAAAAATAATCTAATTAATAATGATTACGATTATTAATCATTATTTTACAGCTATGAATTAAACATTGATGTTTATTACTTTGTAAAATGATTCCTACGACCTTTTCAATAACAGCGCTTTTCTTTTTGGAGATATCATTAAATTTAATTTCTTCTCTTTGGTCATCGAAATTACAAGAAAATAAATTAATTACACTAAATAATTGCTGATTTGTAAATATACATGCAGTAAATTGTGTGTATAGGACTTTTAAAAACACAAAACATTTGTAATAAATACAAAAAACTTAAAAATTACTGAGCTAAAGGTGAATGACACCGAAATCATAAAATAAAAACATAATAAAAACTTCATTCATACGCAAATAAAACCAAAATTCCCATTAAAATGTTTTATTCGTACTATCGAACAGAAAAATTGTGACTTTATTCGTACTATAGAGTAGACAATGAAACAATTTTGCCATTCGTATTAATGGACATTCGTAATAAATTGGACGTCCACTGTATATAATTTTGTTCTACACAAATTGATAATGCAACTAGCTGGACCTAATATGGGAGATATGTCCAATTATAGACCGATCGTAAAAGATTCTATATTTCAGTCAAATTTTTATCGTAATTTAGTAACAAGTAATGTGTGTTTAAAAAATAGTATTTATGTCAAATATTTTATGGGTATCACTATTTGATAATGATTTATGTGCCTTTATGTGTTTTTCCAAAAGGGACTTTGTGTGGGAGCTATGATCAATTATGGACCGATAAGAAAAAAATAGTATTTCTCAATAATATTTCTCTGTATATGAGCAATACTTGTGCCAAATTTTATATGGATATCTTAATTTAATAATGAGTTATCCGCGTTAAGGTGATAAGGTGACCTATTATGGACCGATCCAAAAAAACTTTCATGGTAATATTTCTATATATAAGAGCAATACTTGTACCAAATTTTATATGGATATATTGTATGGGAGGTATGTGAAAATGTGGACCGATTCTGGTGATTTTCCACAGAGATTAATGTCTTGTGTATATATAATCACTTCTATTCAAAATCCATCTGGTCACGTCAGGTTTATTTATGTATACATAACAACACATTATTTCCATCATAAAAATTACTAATGTTTGTGGCATTATATATATTTTTTGACAATTTTTTTATTGATTTTATTAAAAATAACAGTTACATATGTGTATATAATACATAATATTTGTATAAGAATGTGTACCAGAGGTGTTACAAAAAATAACGATTTTGTTTAGATGGTTCTGAGGTTGTTTTTTAGTATCTAAAACTATCTTGTGTTAATTTTTAGTTCAATCGGATAATGGAAATAAATTTATAATTTATGAACAAAATAAGATCCAACCAAGCAAAATTCATATATTTTGAACACCTCTAATGTGCACTTACATACATATACATATAAACATTCATAAACATACGGATATTATATGAGATGTACGTGAATTTTGTAAATGCATTTTTTGTTTTCCTTCTGAGGATTTTTTCAAATACTCACGCACGCAAAATAATGTAAGTTAATAAGGAAAAATAGAAATGGATCTTTAGAGAGCGAATCTTTATTTTCGCTTAGAAATTACAGATCTACAAAAGTGAAGAAACCTCTGGATTTTGGTCGTTTGCCGTTTGTTACTTTAGTTGCGAAATATTACCTATACGAAATATTGCAGCTTTTTATTTAATGAAATAAAAAACAAATTATAAGAAAACTTCTGAGAATAACTTCAGAAGTAGTGAATTTCAAATCAAATAAAAAGGACATCCCTCCTATGACAAGCCTGTATTAAAATCATCACTTCTTCAGGACTTTTTCAGCACATCCATTGCGTAAGTTCTACTTCTTTTTCACTTGTATTTTTGCTGGGATATCTATCGGCGTTTACGATCATTGTATACTTAATACAAACTTACATACTGTACACAAGTGAATCCCTTATAAAATCCAAAGCATCAAAGTTTTGTACAAATCTGTACAACTGTTCTATCAATATCCTATATGATTTGTCATTAACGAATGACCCTTAATATATAAATTGAAGTCCATTTATGAAAGAAATATTTTCAGGAACACATCTAATGTAACATGTGTATACACATTTATACATAAACCAATACGTTTCAGTTCTTAATAATAATACTTTCGAAGGTTGATAAGATATTGAGTTATATTGTGTGCAGTATATATGTTATTGTTCCTTTTTTATTCTGTTTTGTTTTCTAGCAAACTGGCGGAATAACGTGACTTGAATGCCACAAAATGGGGAAAATATGCGTAGCAATTGTGTTCACCAAAGCTCAAAACAACAAATCAAAATTTCATTTATTAACAAAGGATTCTAAGAATACTAAACAAAAGCAACATAAAAACGCAAATGCCAACCTATGCAAACATTCATACATGTGAAACTTACTTCATTCAACAAGGAGCACAAATATAAATATTCTGTATAATACAAAAAAATAACACAAGCAAAAACATGTGTTATAAAATTTGTACTCCTTCGTCCTTTTAATATTTGAACATTTTTACGTATGAGCTGGTCGTAGTCATGTGTTTGTCTGTGTTGCGTTTATAGCTCAAACATATTTATTTTATATTATTCTGTTTGAATTTTTATTTAAACTTTAACCGAGCACCAAACCAATACTACTCCATCATAAATTTATTCCTTTTGCAATAAGCAAAAAGAAACACTCTACATGTCGCACACGCATTCGAGGATATTGCTCCTTTAAATCTGGATATACTATATTTTTTACATTGATGCATGTTCAAACACACGTACACTTTCTGTTTTTTATCTGTTTTAATTTTTTAGTTTCCTGGTTTTTCTTTAATTTTTTTTTCTTCTTTTCGTATAGAACTTGTGTTGCAAGTAACATGCACTGAAATGGCAAATATGTTGTATTATAGTGCTACAGAAACTGAAGTTAAAAATATTGATCTCGAATTCCTTAAAAAAGGTAGATGATGCAATTCATTTAATTATAAAAAGTTTACAAAAACTCTAAACTTGTGACTGCTTGAAGGTTAATAATCTTTTTCTTCCATATTAACTTGGAGTACTCTAATGTGTTAAATACATATGTATATCTCCATGTGGTACATGTGCAACAATTACACATACAAACACAAAATCATACAGGTGTGGATGTAAAATTAGGCGTGGACATTTTATATGTAATAATTAAAGTTTTGTATTACTTTCAAAATTTAATTTCATAATGCTATTTGCTTTCTTACAGTTATTTCATATACCAAATTTTTTTCTCGTTCGGGGCATAGTTTTCTGTTCACGTGTACTTTATAGTCTACTTACAATCATATGTATGTGTTTATCTACGCATAGAAAAATCAACAATAACTTTGTACAACAGCAATAAAAGTATAAAGAAACCGTATGAAAAATCCATGTTCCATGTACTCGCACACAAAACTCGTACAATATTTAGTTTGTTGATTTTCGAGACTGGGAATGATGACGATGATGTGAGTGTTCTGTTCTTAATGCAGACACAAACTTGGAATATAAAACATATTTTTCATTTGCTCTTTATGATTTCAATTTTAAAATAGCAACAGCTACAAATTCTAATTCTTTAGAAATTGCTATAACCTATTAAATAATCGGTGAGTTTATACTGTCAGGTTTAGAGTTCTGCAATGTTATTTATGATCTAGATATCAATGGATTTGCTTGTTGGTTAGTTATTTCAGAGACATAAAATTGTAAATGTCAACAAAAGGTCATAGAAAACAGGAAATAAAACAATTTGTTCATTTATCAAATCACATTAAATATTAATGATTGTTTAATTCACAACCAATTGTATGCTATTTGTTTAACAAAAATTATACAACTCGTGCTGATATTTTCTACATATGTATTACAATACATACATACATAAGGTTTTACGAACAAAGTATAAATGTGTACATAAGTAGTTAATAATTTTCACTTCTTATAAAAATAGGTAATACAATCTTTCATTGACAACATATTCCACATATAGTGTAAAAAATAATCTACACGGAACCTCAATCTCTGCACGCAGAGGAAAAACATAGTTCGACATGGTTACTTTAACTAAACTATGTTCACTGTAACAATATATTGTTATCAAAAACATATAATTGTTACTTTAATTCTATTTAACAATATTGTTGTTTCTGTAATCATTTTCATATATATGACTATTATAAATTTTAATATGATTCACTAAAAATAATTATTTGTTCAATAACTATGTAAAGGTAACGATGAAAACATATTATGTTGCTAACAAATATTTAAACTTACAAATAACCATTATATGTTATGTTGCTTATATAACCATTGTATTTTATGTTGTTATACAACAACAAAACAACTTTAGCCCACATCTCACACATATTATTTTCTGTGTGTGTGTTGTTTTAAGCGACAATCAAATGAGTTGAAATAATTCTCATTTGGTTTGTAACATTATATGTATAAGTATTTCACTTTGAATAGAATAAATAAATTGTAAATCGTGTATTGTAGATTTTTATTTTTTTAGAATCTGTAATTATACTGATTCAGTAATCAAAATAAATTTGATTACGATATATGTATATTTCTTAACGATATTTTGATCACAGTGGGTATATAATATAGCCATGTATAACAAACAATATTATGATCAAATATTTTAGCTGATTTTAACCATAATATGATATTTTAAAATTGTTACAATAACCATAATATCTTTAGACTACTACATAATTTTAACCATATTATGTTGCTCTTAGAACATGCGTTTGGTCTTGACTTAAATATCGTGTGTGGAATGGATTTGAAATGTTCAAAAATTGTATGTAACTGCACTAGAAAATATTAATATATCACATTTATAAAATAAGAAAATATATGTATTTATTCGCTTTTTACCCGTTTTAACCTCATTAAATTGGCCTTGCATTTCCATTGTGACGAACGTGACCATCGTACACATTAACGAAGTGAAAAACTGCGTAAAAATATATTTTTTTAATCGTTTATTTATTCATAAACAGCTTTTTATTTTATAAAAGGTTTATAAAACAAAATTTCCATACGAAATTTGATTTATAAATCGAATAAATAAAACTTTTTCGCGAAAGTATGAAGATAATTAACCTTCTTACACGTTTTCTTACCCGCATCACATTTTTTAATTTTTTTGCCCATTTTCACACCGAAATAGTTTTATTTTTTGAAAACAAGAAATACATTTTTTTAATTTTTTGACAATTCATTTTTGAGGAATTTTAATAAAACTAGAAAAAAACGAAGTTGTAAATTTTGGTATTGAAAATGGAAAATAAACATAAAATAAACATTATGTTTGACAAGCCCCAATTTCTTTATATTCTTTGGTACAAGTACATATTCATGAAAATATTATATAACGAATGAATGAATATTTGTTGTGAATGGATAATTCTACTCCGGCGGATTAATTTTCAATATTTGGCCATAATGTTGCAGCCGCCGGACGGGTAAATACCTCATATGGGTTTTGTTATATAAAGCGTTCCGGAACAGACTTTTTTTAGTTAATCTCTTTATCTACATAGTTAATCTCTTTATCTACATAGTAGTAATATATTTCAAAATTAAGCCATAACGTAGAAGTCAGCTGCCGCCAACCGGGTAAATACTTCATATGCGTTTCTTAATATTACGTTTTCCGAAATAGATTTGTTTTTAGTTAATCACGTTATCTACACAATTTTTATATAAAATATAAAACAATATTGTGTAATATGTTAACATTTAATAGAAAAAAATATTTTTCTTAAATAACATATTTGTATACATAGTATTTTGATTTTTGTTTACGATTTTCAGATTTTTTTACATAAATAATTCAAAATATTAATGAAGTTTTTCTCCGTTTAACGACATTTTTAAATATAAAAATGTAAACAATAACAAACATTGACAGCTACGTAAATAAAAAAATTATCAGCTGATTGAATAACACCACCTTATCTGAATTCGCCTTGGTCTCACGAATTAGGTTTTTGATAGTTTCTGTCATGGGACATGGGCAAAGAAATTCCAGTCGATGTGTTTGAAGCCGAATTTTAACAAGATATCGGATAAACATGGGTCAATAAATTTATTTTTAACTTGGGAAGTACTCCTGTCTGAAAATATGTAAATATTTTGAAATTTTCTATGTTCATTAAATAATTACATTATAAGTGCTGTTATGAAACAATAAACGTCAAACTTATTATTGCAAAAGATTTTGTTTCGTCAGATAACCAGGCAACGGACGTAAAACTAGACGATAGCTGAAGTGCGCGCTCTGAACTTCATTCTGCTATATTAATCGATAATTCTCTGCGAAATCTACTTCTAGTACTAAGTATCCTGACTTAAGACTATGATAGTTTTATTGCGAACGTTTAACAAAAAATGCACCTTAAATGAGGGCAACTTCAACTCTAGCTCGTGAATGAGGTCAGATAAAGGAGCTATTGTGTTAGTTAATATTATACGATCATCCACTTTCCTCCAGTCTTACCATTTAACATTTTCGTGCATATTTTTTAAATATAATAATTATTAAATCTTTTGCACAATTTTCACAATTATTTGTCATACACATTTTATTTTCTATATTACAAGATGCGGATTGTAAAAATGTTTGAAAATTACTGGAAAATTATGGTAATTTTTTCACAGAAATCCAAAAATGGCATGATACATACATACGCACATATTATATGTCATATTGGTAGACAATTGGATGTGCAATTTATAAAATGTAGGCGTTCCGACACAGTCAGATTTAATTTTTTTATAAAGCTGATAAACTTTTAAAGCTGTAACAGGCATAAAACGTTTACTTATTATTTCACCATTAACTACAAGGGTATTTTTCTGTCCTGCAAACTGGACACAAAGCCCTTTCAGCTTTCTTAAACGCTTTCCCCAAAGTTTGCTTAGAAATATAGGTGTTATTAGTTTTCTTTTCGTTTACATTTTAAGCTTCAACCAATTTAAACATTTATTCTGTACTTTTGGGCTCGCCTTTATCTTTTGTACGTTTTATTTGGGACTTAAGTTGATGTTTTTTTTAATATTTTAACCGTAAAATAAAAAAACCACATCATTAATATCGGTTACCATAAAAAAAAATTTCTGACCAGAGGGCGAAGTCGACTTAAAATTGTCGATAATTTGGCGGCGGCATACATTCTGCTAAGAGCCGATCGTTTTTAAAGAAATTTAAGCTGTTAAAGTTATGTTCAAAAGTAATAAAATATTAGGATTTAAAGACTGAGGATCAAGTCTCTTTGCTTAAAATATTAATTCATTACCAAATAATGATATGGATACAGAATTTGGAAATTTTAAATAAATTTAATAAAAATATTCATATTTATATAAAAAATAAATCGAGAGTATTGAAAATTATAAAATATCGATTGTTACATACGTCCTTTGTAAAAATCTTGTACGTTTTCAAAATATAATTGTCCAACAATAATTCATTATGTTTCAGATCCAAAAATACTTGGTCTTACAGTCTATAGCATAATTAATATGCAAAGAAAAATATTAAAAAATTTGAGACGTCTTAAGCCGAATGTTTCGGCGGCGGCTCAAGCAACTAAATATAGTTCGGTGGCGACTAAGCGCCGACTCGAGCCCGAGAACTTGACAACTGAGATTAAACCTATGAAGAAAAAGAGCTTCCCGCCTTATAATACACAGTTGAAGCCAAGCCATACTTCACTCAACGCCAAGCCAGATATTCCGAAGGCGAACACCTCGAAGGTAAGGGTATCTCAAAAGTAGCCCCGAAAAACGAGGAAGGAGAAGCTAGACGGAGGAAAAGGAAAAGAGCCGTCATCTTACACCAAAGTTGCCAGAAGTAGGCACCGGGATGATATCTGCTATGCAGTTTATGATGCCGGTAATCCGACAGGCAAAATTCCAATACACCAACAGAGTAAAATAGAAGATCTGGTCAACAATAAGATAGTGGACCATGCAATCGCTTCAAAGGGCAAACAACCAATAGCGAGCGAGAGCTGCGAGTTCAGCATGGGCGTGATGTTGATGAGGTTGACATCTCACCAATGTGTTAGCACCTTAAAGAACTCTGGCTAATGAACGTATACTGGAAATTCTTGGTGGTCAAAATGCTGAGCTGCCCGTGGAAAAATGGGATGTCATTTACAGGAAAGAGGAACCTGAGAGAACTTTATTTGTAATAGGTATGACAGCTTTAGGGCTTACTTCGCCTCTAAATCTGTCATATTCAAAATTGGGAAGGTCTCTTACAACAGCCTCGAAGAGGACACTAAAAACCTAAGACCACGGCATCAGTATCCACTACTGATAAAGTTGAGGACTCAAATCCTAAAATCGAGGCATTTGCCATTAACCAGAAGGAAGTGTAGTTGCCCTTTCCAAAATTGGGAAGGCGCCGATTGAAAGGGCTGTCAAAACCGGCCCCGACAAGAACACTAAAACACCTAAGACAGCACCCAAAGTATCATTAGCAAGTACTGGCAATCTTGAGGAGTCAAATCACTCACCCGCCAGAAGACAGAACAGCAGTGCTCTCCAGAATTGGGAATGTGTCTATTAAAAAGACTACTATTCCTATGCCTGATAAGGACACCGCAGAGACATCAACAGTACCCCCTGCATTAATAGCCACTTCAGGCTACAAGGAGGAGTCAAAATCCAAAGAGCGAGGAGGTGACCACCAACTCGCTGGAAGACAGTTTAATGGATGACCATGATTGAGGTTATCCAAATAAACCTCCATCGGATCGAGACAGCTACCAACGCTCTGATGGCTTAAATTAACACAGGTAAAATACATATAGCTTTAATCGGGGAACCTTGGAACCTTCGCAACAAGGTTTCTGGATTAAATCACGCAAATTTCCAACTTTTCTACGCTCATACAGGGTCTCGCCCAAGATCATGTATCTTATGTCACAAGAACTTATGATTTCTCCTCTCAACAGGATTATCAACATCGGATAAAGTTTCGGAATAAGTTTAAAACTAATTAGACAATGTTCGGGACCTTACTAAAGAACCCTTTAGGTCAGGACACTTTTAAATGTCGAAATAAAGAGGATATAGATGCCAAAGTGGAAACGTTCACAAGTGCCCTGGTTGAATCGTTCGATAACAGCTGCCCTCTGCAAGAGCGGAGATCTGCCTAGGAAAAACCCTGGGTAACTGGGGAAGACTCTTCGCAAACTATTTAACCGGGCACGGCTTAAAAAGACCGCAGTATACTGGGATGAGTATCATAATAAACTTGGTGAATATAAGAAAATCGTTCGAAAAGCCAAAAGAGACTCCTGGAAACTTTTCTGTGAACAGGTAGATAGCGTAAATGACGTATCGAAGATAAAAATCCTATGCAAAACTCATGTTCAACCGGAATCCATGATCGATGACACGGGCAGAAGGCTTGAGGATATGGAGGAGACAATGAAACTCCTAATGGATTCTCATTTCCCGCCCGGTGTAGCGAATAACATAAATGAACCGATATTGAAGAAAGGGAGGGCAACATGGAAATATTTATTACATCTGATATGGTTAAAGGGGCAATCAAGAGCTATGCTCCCTATAAATCTGCAGGGCTGGATGGCATTTTCCGGGCACTTTTGCAGATGGAGGTGGGACTGGTTTCCGTATATTTGTCACAGATATTCACTGCGTGCTTATAAAACTGGCATATACCCCAGTTAAATGGCAAGATGCAAGGTAATATTTATACCTAAACCAGGGAAACCTAGCTATGCGACACCTAAGTCCTATCGACCGATAAGTCTTACGTCCTTCGTACTTAAAACCTTGGAACAGATAGTCGATAGCATGGTTAAAAGCAGTATAGCATACAAAGAGCTAAATATAAGCAGCATGCTTATGTAAAGGGACGATTGGTGGAAACCGCTAAAATAGATAGTTTTAAAAGCACGATTTTTAAATACTATTTATTTTTTTGGGTAAAAAGTATTAGCTATTTAATGTATTTTTCTGTAAAAAATCGTGTAAATTTTAATTCTAATTGCACCAAATTTGCAGAATAGTTGGAAAACATTTCAAATTTATTAATTTTTTAATTATATTGCAAAAAAGATTATTATTGAATGAATTATTTAAGTATGAAAGTGTGGACAAGAAGAAGGGCGTATATCCATAACTATAGTTATATTTTAAAAAATTATTATATCTTGTTATTTTCGGATTATTTTAGTTAAAGAGGTCCTATCCAATTTGATAATGAACTAAGATAATAATATGGTTCGCTGATTTTGACAATAATGCAATAAGGCTGTCCAAGTTTTATATAATAAAATAATTAAGAATTATATAAAAATAACATTTATTTATATATACTTTCAACTAAAATATATGGATATATGCCCTTATTCCATTTTAGCAAAATTTCAAGTATTAATTTTGGCAAGTTGTGACTCGAATTTTTTACTGAGTTTTAGCACAGGGATAGATGTGAGTTATATTTATGCATATATGTGAAAAAAGTAGGAAAAAAAGCTGATTTTAAAGTTTTATGATGTTTTTATCGTCTCCTTTAAAATTTCCCAAATGGTTTATACGCCCTTATTCGGCTCCATGCTTCGAATATTATATTTTTTGTAATTTAATAAAATAATAGAAAATAAATTGTAGAAAAAGCAACAGATTATTTCATGAAAATGTCAGAGACTATTAAATATAATCCCTCGATATATAATATGCGTTCTTACGTATATTATGTGAATCTACGACCAATTTTTCAATGGTTACAAACATAGAGACCAAAATTGTGAGTATAAAAAACATCACATTAGAATTCTCCATTTTGTAATTTCATGTTTACAAATTTGAATAATTTGGCTGTTTAGAGCATTCATCATATTTAAAATGAAATGACATAAATTCTGCTGCATACTGGATGCTAAACTTTGGAACTTCATCATTTTTGTTCATTACAACGTTCACAGCAATTATCACTATGAAGCTGCAAGCAAAATGTATCTGAAATATTGAAATTTAGTTTTCATTTCATTTTTAATATAAATACTAGAAGAACGAGAGGAAAGTTGTTGACGTTGAACATAGTTACATTTTCAATTCTTTGGCATTGTGCAATTTTTAATTAAAAACCAATTCGACTGGAAGACAATGTTCGCTCGTGAATTTGTAATTAATGCGTTTTTCCTACTTTAACAGACGACAGCCAGCGAGAGTCTTGTGACAGAAATTTTAAAGTACATAAAAATAATATTTTACTTTTTGTGTCTGTCTGTGCAAATCTATCTCTGCCGGGTAACATAATTTTCTAAGAAAAGAGCAGACATAAAAATGAAAAATTACTTATAGATTTTTCTTCCTATTTTCAGTTTACACTCATAGAATTATTTTCTTGTATATAAACACCCACATATAAATTTACTATACCGTAAATTTTTTCTACAGACAATGCAAGTAGGAAATAGGTAATCAAATATACATATGTATATAACTTATCGAAAAAATCAAAAAAAAAATTACATATATGTACTGTATAAAATGGTGAGTTTTCAAGATTAAGAGAAAGATATCTCGAAGAACAAATAAAATATGTCAGTTGCTAGGCTTTAAAGTTGACAGAATGAACTTTCAAAGTTCCGGGCACGATATTTCTAATCTTAGATGTGATGGAGAAAATCTAAGGTCATTTTAGAAATTGAAACGGCTCAATCAGGGTTTAGAATTTTTTAAAATTTTATCTGCCTGTATAATTTTCGCTAAGTGTTATTTGATGGACTGATTCCGAATATGGAAATAAAAAACTCGTTTTACCGCGCCTGATAGACTTACACTATAAGCTATAAAAATGCATTCTAGAATAATTTAGGGCTATAGGACTACGTTAACTGGTGGCACCAAGGCTCTAAAAAGAATTATATTCCATTTCGAAAACGGCAATATCAGATTGGAATGAAGCAACTATAAATATATGAAATCGAGTCAAATTAGTTTTAGGTTTTTAAATCTTGATTTCGTTGGCATGTGTAATTCATTAGTAAAAAAATACGAATAATTAAATATATTTTTTCAAGATATTCAAATATAAAGAACTCTTTGCACAAAGCCTTAATAATAATAATAATAGCTTTGGCAATATTAATAAAACAACAACAACAATAAATAGGATATAAAGGAATCGCGTACAATTTTGTGAATACATTTTGCTTTAAGACAAGATGTTCATTCATGCCTACGTCTCATTTTCTTATTGTCATCATTGTTGTTATTTTTATTACTGAATATTTAGATACTGCCGCCGGTGTTGGTGTTGGTGCTGCTGCGCTGCCTCTGTTATTTAAATATTTATGTTTATAAATAAAGTTTGAATAAAACCACTGTGGTGTAAAATACTAATTTATTATTCATCGTTGAATGTTAAATAAAATAAATTTAAAGGGAAACATATAGTCATGAATAAAAATATTTGTTTTAAGAATTTAAGACTAAAAGAAAAATAACAACTTACACATCTTTAAATAAACATTTATACATCCTAAGTAATTTAAAACTTCTTTTTCCCTACTTCACTCGATACATAGTGTATTTTGAAAATACTTGTATATGGGGTCTTTAAATATTTCTATATGGGGTTTTTAAATTACTAATGATGTGGCCTTCATTTTGTCGCTAGCCACTTTATTTAAATCGTTTCCTATACCCACAAGTTACAATCTTCATCAGCACTATTATCTGGGATGTTTTCCCAGATCATAACTCTTTATTCCAAATACAATTTTACATAACCGCTTAATGCTTTAATAGTTTTTCTACCATGTAAGGCGTGGATGACAGTTCATGTCCCGTAGTTTTATCTCCAAAGGTAGCTTTTGATGATTGAAGATTCGTTTGCTAATTATGCCTTATTGAGAGAACAGATATTACGTTTCTTGGTATTTTACAGTAAGACCGATATAAAGGCTGCAAAACCTTCGCAGTTGCCTCAATTTCGGTCCAAAATTGACCCTATCCCCCATATAAGTTCCCCTTCAGAAAATTCAATTATTCCTCATAACTGGGTCAATGTTATTTACTGGCTAAAAATAATATAATTGACTTAAGCGTTGTTCTAAATATTACCCTGATGTTTATTAGTAGCATTTCTTATACGACATACGATTTTATGTGGCTTTGAAAATATTTTCGCCATTTCCTGCACCAGCACCAATGAAACGAATTCAACGAATTCGAGACTAAACATAATTCAATATAAATAAAACTTGCAAAACACCTCTAAAATCTTAAAATACGGATAAAAAACGGGTTTTAATTTGGTGGTTGTATTGCATTTGTCATTCCGTTTGTAACACATTGAAATATTGAATCCTTATTAGATTCTAAAATGATCTATCCGTCCATCCGCTGTCTTTCTATAGAAAACACGATAGTGCGATCTACAGAGTTGAAATTTTAAACAAATATTTTTTGTTTAAAAAATATAAGTTTCTCTTAGAAAATTACTATAACGCAGATAACTGGCTTATAAAAGCGGGGATGTCCATGAAATTCGAAATGTAGAAATTTTTAAGGAATCAAAATGTTTTTGTAGAATATTTTGGGGATCGGCCAATACCTCTTATATAAATATCTCATCAGAAAACGACTTTAACGTTCATAACTCACTTATAAATACCAGTATAGCAAATTAATTCTACATAAACAGGTTGTTAGCATTCAAAAAATCCATTGAATCACTTCTATACAGGAAGCATTCTACTTTTAACATTGTAAAATATAAAGTGTGTTCGCGTACTTTCCAGTAAAAATATCTAGTAACTTTATGATAGAGAGAAATTTTTAATTTACTCTTAATTATTTTCCAGCTATGATTTTATACAGCTGACTAGTAATACCAATTTTTTAGTAAATAAATTAATTAAAAAAATAACTTCTAAATTAAAAAAAATAACTTTAACTATATAAAAACATTTAAAATGATTTCTAATATTAATTAATGTTTTATTACTGTAAAATTATATGTTAAGATACTTTTTTGGTTTTTAATATTTTAAAATTTTAAACGCGTCAATGAAAATCGCTAGTTGTATACAATTTATGAAATTTCCAATTATAAACAAAAGTGAAAAATACATAACCAACAAATGAAAACTCAATTGAAGTAAATTTTTATCAATTTAAATAAATATAAGCAAAGAAAACTCGATGTTTTTAACTAATTTTAAATGGTGTTCTCCTGGATAAATAAGCTTTAGCAAGCGGTCGATTTTTCAATCTTGTAGTGTCGCATTAACCTTCGGCACACTACTGCACAATTTAAGGGCTTATTGCAGTAACTCGATAAGCAACCCACCATCAGAATTCGATTTTATGTACTTTTTGAGTTACTAGGAACCATATCTATTGTCCCTAAAGACGATTTTTAGCATATTACTAGATATACCCGTGTGCTTCGCTATCCTAAAAGCAAAATAAATAAAACAAACACTTAATAATTTTGAAGATTCTAACTGTAATAGTTTTCCAGTATGTATAGTTTGTTACAATTTGCTATTTTTTCCGGATGTTTATTAAGATTTTAATGTTATCGATGAAATATTTTAAAAATCTTATAGTTTCTAAGATAAACGAAATTTTGTATTTAATTCATAGTGTGCCTAGTGCCAAAAAGTCCGAGGGTTATTCTCTAAATGTTCATATGAATGTCAAAGTTCTTCATGTAGAATTTGAAGGTTCTAGCTCTTATAGTTTCGAAAATATACGATTTTTTCCAATTAATTCATGATGAAAGTCCGCTCCTTTTTCACCAAAATGTCCAAATGAATATTGAAGTTCTTGATGCAAAATTCGAAGAATTTCGTTAAATTAGTTTCCCAGATAAACGAATGTTTGTATTTTATTAATATGGGAGGTGCAGCTTGCCTCAATTTATTTCTCAAAATGTTTATATGAATGTTAAAGTTGCTCATGTAAATTTTTAAGATTCTTAAGCTACGTTCAGACCTGTAAAATATTTGGTCCAAATATTTGTTATAAAATACTTATAAAGTTGCGTCAAACAAATGCAATATTTATTTCATGTTCAGACTTGAATATGCAGAATATATAGGACCACTTCCGAAATTTAATAAAAGTCAATTTCGTAAGTGGTCCTACAATTTTTGTAAAATTAATCTAACAAACTTCCTGGTGATTTTTGGATTAGGGCCTTAAATGTAGGATTGGGTCAATTATGGCACTTTAGACCAGCAATGAGCTTTAAATAAATTTTCTGAAGTGTTATTTATATGGGGGTATGACCAATTATTGAACCACTTATGTCTAATATACTTTGGATCTGACTATGTTTATATATATTCTTGACTATAGTATATTCAATAGTCTAGTCTATATTTTTATTGTATTATATTTTATTTTTCAATTAGAATAACGGTATCGACATTTTAGCGCTATCGGTATTTAACAAATTTCGGTAGCGATATTTTAGAGTTATCGGTATTTTGACTTATTTCAGTATTGTTATTTTAGCGTTATCGGTATTTCGACTCATTTCGGTATCGGTATTTAAGCGTTAACGGTAGTAGTGCTGAAAAGGTATTTTAGCGGTAACGATAGCTTAGCGATAACGGTTGCAACCTTGCTTCTTAGTGTTCAGTGGTTTTAATTTTTACAGTACAAAATAATAGTTTCTAGAATGTGAAATGAAAGTATCCCTGCAGGAAATGAAGCGATAATTGTCTTAATTCCACTAGTACTAATACTAGAAAAATTACATTAATACAAATGGGGTGTGAGTTTGTATGAAAAAATACTAGTATTAAAAGTAGTTGAAGGTCCCCACTTGTAGACTGATTTTTGTTGAAAGAAATAAATTTCTAAAATTATAGAAATGTAATTTTCAAACGTTTTGTAAACAAATAGACAATATTTTTAAAAATATCTTTTTAAATCGGAGGATAAATAGTGAATGACTATTTAGGTCCAGTTGCATGCAGCTCCCTATGTAAGTCTATTAAATTATACTACCCAGTAAAAACTTAACTCCCAAAGTAAGTCGAAAAGTAAGTAGAATTCGAAGGAAACACTTCTTCCTTTTCTACTACAAAGAGTACTTATTTCCCAAAAGAAATCATCTGATATTAAGTTGTCTTGTAAGTTGAGTTATTTATAGAACAATTTATAAAAAGTGAAAAAATAAAAAGCCAACAAAGACAGGATTGAACTTGAAACCTTCCGTCTGCCAGTTCGCCACACACTCTCCACACCACCGCATAGCTGGTTTATTGTGCGTCAAATAATGGTTTTCGCATATAAAAATTTTTTCTTTTTCTAAAAATAGACATTTGCTAAAGCGTAATAAAAAAAGAAACAAATTAAAAAAAGCAACTGTTTTAAATTTTTGTGTGTGTTTTGATTTTTTGTGTCCGAGAAATAAAATTTTCAGTATTGTTATAATTAAAAATATCATTACAATTTGGAAAATAACTAATCCCCAAGTGGGACTCGAACTCGAGCCTGATGAATATTCAATTAATAATATTAATATCACAGTTCGAAGAAATTAATAATCTTAATATAAACACACTGAACACAGTGGATATATGTACATTAGAGTGCTCCAAAAAAACTAAGTTTCGAATTTTGCCCGTCCCCCCCCCACAAAATTGTTCTACGGGTTATAAAAATAAGTCGTGCAAAAATTTAGGTCAATAGGACTACGCACAGTGGTATTGGACAAAAAAAAGAGGGAAATAATTCGGTAACTTCTAAACGGTTAATCCGATTTAATGATTTGAAAATTTCATTAGAGAAATTTTGCGGGAATAAATGAATTTAATTATTTTATATATGAAAATCTTCAAATCATCATGTTTCTAAAGAAAACGTTTAAGTTTGTTGAAATTAGCATACAGAAGATGTATTTAAATTAAAACAATGCACAGTGAGACATTTGGCACTTTTAGAACGACATTTAGTTACAGTTACAAACAATTGGCCAAACGCTCATTTTTTACAAGTTTACATTGTATAAAAATATAATTTTTGGTCTCAAAACTTTTGCAATCGATTTTAAATTTTTAAATATTTTTAGACAGGTTCAATATTGTAGAAATTTAAAAGGGTGCCTTTTGAAGAACGAAAAACGTACCAACGAGTCCCCTTTTAAAGGTTATCACATAATTCGGGCTCTTCATACTTAATTACATGTTCCTAACAATTCAAAAAGTGCCTTTTGAAGACGATAAAGTAAAAAAGTCCCATTTTATACGTTTTAACTTAAGCTGTGCTCTACATGCTTAATTTCATGTTTCTAGGTTCAGTATTATAGGATATTCAAAAAGTATATTTTGTTAGCGAAAAATTGCCAAAAGCCCCATATTATAGGTTCTCACTTAATCCAGGATCTAATTTCATGTTTCTAGGGCCAATATTATAGAAAATTTAAAAAATACCTTTAGTAGAACGAAAAAGTACCAAAAAGTCCATTTAAAGGTTCTCACTTAATCCCGCCTTACGTGCTAAATTTAATGTTTCTAGATTCAATATTATAGAAAATTCAAAAAGTACCTTTTGTAGAACGAAAAAAGTGCCAAAAATTCCCCTTTATGCGTTTTTGCCATCAGAGCTCCACATACTTACTTTCATGTCTTAAGGCAATAACAACACATTAGTGCTACTCTTGCTCTGCTTTGTTTTAATAAACAAGCGTACAATAACAAAATTTACCGATCGTATTTCCTATAGAATTATTGAATAATATATATAGAATTATTCAAATCTCACATATATCTGGGGTCTACTAAAAACAGACTTCAACACTTACAGACGGACATGACTTAATCATCCGCTATATCTAAGGATTCAGAATATATTAACTTTATATGTCGGAAATTTATATTGATTAAATTAAAAACGGAATAACAAAATTATATATACTCTTCTCATGAAGGTGAAGGTTCACGGAATCAATTTTAAATGAATTTTGACAATAAGATTGTGAAAATCTTGAAAGATAAACTTGTAGGTGTAATTGCGGAGTTAGCTAAAAAACAATTTATTTTTAGTTCAGATGGAAAACACATTATTTACAAATTAAATACTTTAACAAATCCTATGATGAATTTAAAAAATTAAAGGAATTAGATATTTTAACTTTTAAATCTTTGTTATGGGTACAAATAATAATATTTCTATATCAAAAGTTTAATAGTCAAAGCAATATACAGATTGGAGAAATGTAAAGATGTTTTGCTAATTGTTTTACATTACTCGCTGCATCGCAACAATTTGCATTTTGCTTTGTTAAACATTAATACATGTACATTAGAGTTCTCCAAAAAAACTAAGTTTCGAATTTTTTTAAGTTAATTTATTTTTGTTCACTATTGTTGTAAATGTCGGTTGTTAATAAATGAATTTGTTAAGTTTTATGATAATCTACCAAAAAATAGAAACAATTTCGACTAGTTTCCATCAAAAATTGCAAATATTTAAAAATTTGACTATTGACCTTTAAATTTTTGGGTTAATGGCGAAACTCTTAATTTTTATTTAGAAATATGTGGGACTAATAAATTTACAAAAGGTTCCATTTAAAATACACAACAATATAATAAAAAGGCTAATTTTGCAAAATAATACATAAAAATGAGTTTTTTCTCGAAATCCGCTGCCTGTACCGCTGCAGGTACAGGCAAACTATAACAGGTATTGACCTATTTTTTACTGTTTTATTTCCTAATCTGTTGTCCACAAATCCCTATGAGTTCTCCCAAAAATATTGAAATTTGTTTAACAAAGTATCAAAAAAACTAAACTTTGAATTTTGAAACGGCCATTAAAAATATCAAAATTTTTCGACCATAGCTGAGAACAATAAAATGCAAAACAAATTATTTAATGACAAAACTTTTGTGAAAACTTAAAAAAAATCATATTTTCCCCTTGTAAATGCATCTTCAAACTTCAGAGCCGTTGCGGCACCAGTTAACGTAGTCCTATTGACCAAATTTTGTGCACGACTTATTTTTATAACCCATAGAACAATTCTAGGGGACGGCCTGTAGGATAAATTTTTTTTCTTCATACAAGCTTGGAGCACTCTAATGTACATACGTTCATACATAGAATATTAATAAATAATGTTTTATTTTCTCACTCACCAAATTAACAGGTTAATATGTATGTAACAGCTTTTGTAGAGGCCTCTGCAACTGCTTGTACTGAAGAGAATGATGTATGTATGAATGTACCAAAAGCGTGTAATGCTTGTAAATATTATTATGGGTATTCAATGAAGATAGTTATTTTGTTTAACTTATGCTAAATTAAAATTAGAATTATTGGTAAATTATTTTAACTTAATTAAGCTACCAAAAAATAAACTTTCCGGTGCAATATTAATTTTTAAGAGATTTTAAATAGCTTTAAAGTATTTTTAAATGATTTTATGGTATTTTTGAATTAGTTTTAAGATATTTTTCAATTATGTAGTTTGATGATTTTTATAAGCCAAGTTAACAATTTTAGGTTTGGATTAACATTTATTTAAGTGGTGGCTCACTATTTGAGTCCACCACAAGAAGAATGATGAAATATGGGATTCCTAATAGAAAAAATTTATAAGTAACAAAAAACTAAATACTGAATGTAAAATGTGATATCTTTACCTTGCTATGGAATTTAACAAAAGTAGGATTGTTTAGATGTTTCCGGATTCTCGAGCGTAAATCGAAAAAAATAGTCCACATGAACACTTCAACTTTTTCAACAACCATGAAATTGATAGTTTTCCAATAATCTCTAAATTCCAACAAAAATCAGATTTGTCCTCTTAAGTTACCATAAATTTTAACATTTACCTTCATTTCTCAAGATTCAGTAGAGAACAATTTTATTAATTTTCGTGATGTTAAAAAAATGTATTTCTCGGAGTTGAAATTTTATCTTTTAAAGTAAGCACCAGGGCAATAATTTTATTTCACAAAGTTGCGCTGATGCGTATAGTTGTTTTGTTCTTCAAAGCAAACCGGAAAAGGGTTTTTACAGAGCCAACAGGCTATATAACACCTCTGTTGCCTTAAAATGACATTGAATATATTGCCACCTGCTGTTAATAACAAGTTTTGACAACTCAAATAATTATTTAACGAAGGCTTTTGTAAAATAAACGGGATGCAATTTATGATACATAACAATCTTTTAGTAGGTTATATCCTATACCCATTTTACTATTGGGAAATATATTCTCCCTTAGAGAGACCTAGTTATTACTTTCGAACATAACAAAAAAAATCCAAAAGATAACCAGAAGTTGTTTTGTTGTTTAAAACCATGTATCCATACAGAATCTTGGAACAAAATGTAAATTAATTTAAACAAAATCTCTGTTTATAACATTATAATATATTTATAAGAATAATTTGTTTTATTTTAATCACATCTGTCTACAAGCGGTTTTGTACGCAACATGCATACTAGCCTTAACAGATTAGCATAGACACAAACCGATGTTGCTGGTTCTTGTTAAACATTGGATGGTGAGAATGTTTACAAACGATCTGTATGTGTGTGTAGAAAACATTTGAGTATTTTTGTTAGTTTATTATCAACTAGCTTTACCAGTGTGCTTCGCTACCCTCATCGTAATGGAATAAAATAAATATCATTATTGTAGATGTATATATATCTGCAATATCAAAAATTCCCCTTTTAGAGAACTCTTTAAGTTTGATTTTATGATTTTAGTCTCAATATTACAGAAAATTAAAAAAAACAGCTGAAGAACGAAAAAGTACCAGACAGTGCCTTTTATATAGTTTCATTAAATCAGGATGACGCATGTTTAATTTTCAACCAGAAACCAAAAAATCGCATAAAGATTTCTATACAATCAGGAAGCTACATGTCTAATTTAATGTTTTTAGGTTCAATATTATAGAAAATTCGAAAAGTATTAGTAAAAGAACAAAAAAGTACCAGAGTATGCTTTTTCAATTTTCGTTCAATTGGGATACTGCGTGTTTAATTTTATGTTTGTGTATTCAATATTTTAGAAAGATCTAAAAGTACCAGTACCAGTGAAGTACGAAAAAGTACCAAAGGACCTATTTTATTTAATTTCATGTTCCTAAGTTCAATATTATAGAAAATTCAAAAAGTACCAGAAAATATTCCAGTTTAAATTTTCATTCACTCAAGTCCCTGATTGCTTTTATGGATTCTAAATAACTCCGGGCTCCACATGCTTAATTTCATGTTTCTTGGATCAATATTATAAAAAAACAAAAAAGTACCTTTTGAAGAACGAAAAGGTATCAAAAAGTCCCCTTTTATATGTTCTCACTTAATCCAGGCTCTACATACTTAATTTCATGTTTCTATACGAAATTCAAAAAGTACCTTTTGAAGAACGAAAAAGTACCAAAAAGTCCCCTTTTATAGATTCTCATTTACTCCGGGCTCTACATGCTTAATTTCATTTTTCTAAGTTAAATTTTATAGAAAACACAAAAAGTAACTTTTGTAGAACGAAAAAGTACCAAAGTGTCCGTTTTTATAGATTCTCATTTACTACGTGCTCTACATGCTTAATTTCATGTTTCTAGGTTAAATTTAATAGACAACTCAAAAAGTACCAGTCGAAGTACGAAAAAGTACCAAAAAGTCCCCTTTTATAGATTCTCACTTACTCCGGGCTCTACATGCTTAATTTCATGCTTCTAGGTTTATTTTAAAGAAAACTCAAGAAAATACCTGTGTAGAACGAAAAAGTACCGAAAAGTCTCTTTATTATTAATTTCATGTTTCGATTTCAATACCAAAGAAAACTCAAAAACTACCAGATGGAGAATGAAAAAGTACCAAATAATATCACTTGGTACCGGGTTTCCAAATAACACCTCATTAGCATATTTAGTGTTTCTAAATCTAAAAATTTTATCTAAATTGGATCATTGTGTTTGAATAAAATCAAATTTCCAGTTTTTACCCCTTTTGGTACTTTTTTTCTACCCATTAACGAAATAAAAATTCTATTCCAAAATGTTGCAACATCGTAGTGGGAGCCAGTTATTACGTATTTATATGTATAAGTTAATAAACCAAAATCAATGTTTTATGAAAAAAGTACCAAAAATAGGTACAATTTTCACTCCTTAAACATCCGAATAACAAAAAAGTACTAAATTTATATTTTTATTTTTTCGTCAAGTTATGAAGGAGTCAAAAATATTGTTTGAATGTTTACTGGTTTAAAAGATACATGGGGTGCAAAAAAAGTACCAAAATACAGTTTTTACCCATTTATTCCCTAAAGGGGCCGAAATTGAAAAAAGTACCAGACACCTGTCCGCATATTTTTTATATGAACGACGATAAGCTTTAAACTACTTTTGTATTTTTTCTAGTTTAGGAGATATGAGGTTACCGATTTTACCCGTTTTTACCCTTTTTTATCCCCAAACCTTTGAATTTTCAAAAATCCCGTCTTAGTGGATCTATTTGGTGGAAGACCAACCCCCTGTCCAAATTTCAGCTCTTTAGCTTTAACCGTTTAGGCTGTGCGATGATGGATCAGTCAATCAGTAAGTCATTCAGCAACGTTAAAATTTTTATATATATAAATATTTAAGAAAACCTGTTTTACCCGTTTTTCCCCTTTTTACCCGTAAATGTGCAAATTTCCAAAAATCGCTCCTTAGTGGATCTACATAACCAAAAACACATCTACTATTATAGAAATTTCAAAAACTACCAGGCGAAGAACAGAAAGGTACCAAAAAGTCCCCCTTTATAGATTCTCACTTAATACGGGCTATACATACATAATTACATATTTCTAGGTTCAATATTATAGAAAATTCAAAAAGTACTTTTTAAAGAAAGAAAAAGTATCATAAAGTCCCCTTTTATAGGCTCTCACATAATCTGGGTTCTACATGCTTAATTTCATGTTTCTAGGTTCAATATTATAGAAATTTCAAAAAGTACTTTTTGAAGAACGAAAAAGTACCAAAAAGTCCCCTTTATAGGTTCCCACATAATCCGGGCTCTACATACATAATTTCATGTTTCAATATTATGGAAATTTCAAAAGGTACCTTTTGAAGAACGAAAAAGTACCAAAAGGTCCCTGTTTATGGGTTGTCACTTACTCCGGGCTTTTCACGTTTCTAGGTTCAAAATTATACAAAAATCCAAAAAGTACCTTTTGAAGAACGAAAAAGTACCAAGAGTCCCCTTTTATAGGTTCTCACTTAATCTATCTTCTACATACTTAATTAGGTTCAATATTATAGGAAATTCAAAAAGTACCTTTTGAAGAAGGAAAAAGTGCCAAAAATGCCCCTTTTATAGATTCTCATTTACTCCGGGCTCTACATGCTGAATTTATTTTTTCTAAGTTAAATTTTATAGAAAACTCAAAAAGTACCTTTTGTAGAACGAAAAAGTACCAAAAAGTCCCCTTTTATAGATTCTCATTTACTTCGGGCTCTACATGCTTAATTTCATGTTTCTAGGCTAAATTTAATAGAAAACTCAAAAAGTACCAGTCGAAGTACGAAAAAGTACCAAAAAGCCCCCTTTTATAGTGTAGAACGAAAAAGAACCGAAAAGTCCCTTTAATATTAATTTCATGTTTCGATTTCAATATCAAAGAAAACTCAAAAGGTACCAGATGGAGAATGAAAAAGTACCAAAAAATATCACTTGTTACCGGGGTTCCAAATAACACCTCATTAGCATATTTAGTGTTTCTAAATCTAAAAATTTTATCTAAACTGGATCATTGTGTTTGAATAAAATCAAATTTCCAGTTTTTACCCCTTTTGGTACTTTTTTTCTACCCATTAACGAAATAAAAATTCTATTCCAAAATGTTGCAGCATCGTAGTGGGAGCCCGTTATTATAAGTTAATAAACCAAAATCAATGTTTCATGAAAAAAAAGTACCAAAAATAGGTACAATTTTTACCCCTTAAACATCCGAATATCCAAAAAGTACTAAATTTATATTTTTATTTTTTCGTTAAGTTATGAAGGAGTCAAAAATATTGTTTGAATGTTCACAGGTTTAAAAGATACATGAGGTGCAGAAAAAGTACCAAAATACAGTTTTTACCCGTTTATTCCCTAAAGGGGCCGAAATTGAAAAAAGTACCAGACACCTGTTCGCTTATTTTTTAAATGAACGACGATAAGCTTTAAACTATTTTTGTATCTTTTCTAGTTTAGGAGATATGAGGTTACCGATTTTACCCGTTTTTACCCTTTTTACCCCCTAAACATTCGAATTTCCAAAAATCCCGTCTTAGTGGATCTATTTGGTGGGAGACCAACCCACTGTCCAAATTTCAGCTATTTAGCTTTAACCGTTTAAGCTGTGCGATGATGAATCAGTCAATCAGTCAGTCAGTCAGTAACGTTAGAATTTTATATATATATATAGATTATAAGTGAATTTTGACCTTCAAGACATTTTCTGAAGGTGAGTAAACCTTGTGCGCACGCTACAGTTCGCAACATACTCTTTTATTGGTTCAAGGACGAACGCTATTGAAAATGGTTGTAATCGGTCCATTATTTCGCCTAGCCCCCATACAACCGTAGCCCCCGAATCGGGCGTTAAGCCTCATAATTACGTATGATGAGAAATTTAAAATTTTATAAAAATATTTAAGTATATTTAATATTACAAATTGTTAAGGAAGAACACACTAAAGTATATAAAAATACGTACAACTGTACAACGAACTGTGCGATAGGTTTATTTCTATTTCTTACGCAGACGAACGACCAATTAATTGGGGAAAAGTGTTTTAAGACCAATTCCGGTAGCCCGAATTTTCTGAAATCTGGCGGTTGAGAGTACAGCAATGACAATACAATATTATGTTCAAAAATTCGAATTTAAAGTCATAAAACCATTTCTGGTGGCCCGAATTTTCTAAAATTTGACAGTTTGGAGTACACTTGATGACACTACACTGCTATGTTGAAATATTTAAAATTAAGTTCGAAAAAATTTTGAAGCTGTAAAAATCTTAAAATTGGGGATATTCACAAAAATATGATTTTAGTTCTTTTCGAAGCCAATTTCTTACATTTTCTAATTTCGAATAAATTCTAAAGCTGTTAATATTATTTGAAAATCGTGGAGATTCACAAAAATATATTTTTTTGTTCCTTTTTCTTACTTTTTCCAATTTCGAACAAATTTTTAAACGAATTCGCAGTACGAATAATTTGATTGTGTTCCATTCGACGAATTTATGCAACGAATTGTTGTCGACTAGTTCGTCGTGCTATACGAAATTCGTCGTTCGTCCCAATTGTGCGTATACCATTATAAATATCAAAACTAATTTACTTTTTCTCAATTTTAATTTAGGTTTTCTTAATTTCAATTTGTACTTCATTAATTTCAATTTGTATTGTCTCAATATTAACTACGATTTTTAAATATCAATTAGGTTTTTCTCAATATTAAGTTGGAATTTCAAATTTCAATTAGCTTTTTCTTATATAAATATCGATTTCTAATATTAAGATTGTTATCTTTCAATATTAAATTGGATTTCTGAACTTCATTTTGGGTTTTCACAATGAAAATTTGGATTTTCACAATTTAAAGTTAAAATGGTGTAGTCTAATTTTATTAACGAGCTAATTCTATTAAATACTATGATTAGTAGTAAGAATAAGATATAACACTAAATACATCTAAAATACTTTTTAATTTAAACTAGATGATGTGGTTTAATGCATTATAATTTTAAAAAACTTTAATGTGTTTAATTGTTGAATTTTTGGCACATCCTCAAAGCTAGCATCCATACGTCCAAAATTGTATCACAAGTTCTTAGAAAGAAAATTATTTAAAATGTTTGGTATCACATCATTATTATGACAGTCCTTTAAATGATTGTTCCGTTTTACTTGGTTTATTTTAAGGTTTAATGAAAATGAAGGATATGTTATAGCAGGTTTAAGTAAATATCTACAGTCTTATGCAAAAACGATTATTAAGTTAAGAATGGTTGTTTTTATATTGAAAAAGTGTGTAGTAAACCATTGTTATCTTTAATAATCGTTTTTGCATAAGGCGCTTAAAATTTATGATTTATATAACCAGCCGAACAACACAGCCGAATATAGCACTATAACTTGTTATAACATGTAAATTTGTATTTGTATTTAAAAGATTTTAGAGAAATTTTATAATGGAAAAAGATTTGCAATCCCGTTTCACATGTTCGTAATTTCAGAATAAATTATTGTGTAAATCCATTAAGTATTATTCGCCAACAATTTCTAAACAATTTATTGCGGTAATATTTAATATAATAATTTGTTAAATAACAATAAAAGTAAACTAAACACAGCGCGAAAGTTTTCAAAATTGAATTAGCCAAATACATATGTATAGTTTATATTTTTTTTATTGTTCACTTCTACCCGTACATGTTTCAAGTGTTTGTGTAATAGAAAATTGTTTCAGTTTGGGAAATGAAAACATTAACAGCAACAATTGTTCATTTTTTATATTTTTATTCTATTACAATTGTTTACAATTTTCACAGACATGTAAATTATATTTTTCTAATAAAAACAACAATAACATAAAAGGAATAACATTATTGACGCTACCTTTGCATTGGACCCATTCCCATGGCAACCGAGTTTATGGAACAGCCACAACAGAAAACCAAAACAAACAGAAGTTCTACCCTTAACAGCACAACATTACCGGCTATAATAACAAAAATAATAAAAACAATAGGAAAAAATAAAATAAATTTTTTTGAACAGTCGTATCCCAGAGTGGAACTCAAGTGGTGGTCGTGGTGTTAAATCGTTGTTGTAATTGTATGTGGTTGTTGGTGTTGTAGTTATTGTTGGTTAAATGGAGAATAGTCCAAACAAATTCTGCCGCTGGCATTAATTCTTATAAAAATTATGAAAAAACAAATAATTTACATAATTTAAAATTTTAGTTGTATTGTTATACATAAATTGTAATGGAAAATTAAATACATACGAGAATACGGACTCACTGTATGAAAAAATTAAGTATGAAAATTTAAGTAAACAAATATGTAGAGAAAGTACTATGCCACAGCGTTTCCATTGCAACAAAAGACCAAAAAACAACAACAGAAACAGTCGAATAAAATTTTGAAAAGTTCTATCTCATTTTATTCAACATTCCAAACATTTGTTTATACATTTCTACAAACACTGGTATTTGTTGCAAAAGTTGTGCCAGTTCCCTCCCGCTCATTGTTTTTCTTCGTTTGTTATTTTTTCGGTATTTGTTTTTAGTTTTTGGTGGCACGTAGTTTGTAACTTAAGCTTTATTTCAACTAAAATTTAATTAATGCTGTTGCAATGAGTGCGGAAATTTCGAAAGATGCCTCTGGAAATTCCTCATCCACAGCCGTTTCAAATCGTAATCAGGCACCACCCCCACCACCAACAGCTGCCGGTCGTCCACCAACATCATTACTTTTTTCGGTAGGTTATCAACACACAATAAATTCCATTTGTGCGTCGAAGTTCCCTTGTGTGGCTGTGTGTGTATATAAATATATGTGAAAATGTTTGAATTTGTAAAAGGACGAATAAAAGCAAAAAGTTCAACATAAAGTTGCTCAGGGATTTTACTCCTTTGTCCAATACATACATATATTTCAATTTTAAACACTGAATATTTAACAATTTTTCCAGCACATTCAAGCAGTTCGGAGCGATCGTCCCGAAATGTTTTTTGTTAAAGTAATTATTAACCAATAATGGTTAAAGTGTATCCTTCCAGATTACCCAGATACATTGTTTAAAGTTGCCTCATAAAGGTATACATTTGCTCCTTATAACACTATTGGGATATACACACACTACTCCTTACATGGAAACTTTATATGTGTTTAAATAAATTTGCCAAAATTTAAGTATTTAAAAAATTGTATTAGCGCGGAAATTTAGTGAGTAGCCGCTTGGGAGGCGATAAAACAGCACTAGCACGTCCCTCAACAGCTGTACGTGCCGTGGGTTATGCAGCCAATAACAGCGGTTCCGCTGGTCAGCGTTTTGATCAATTTTTTGTGGAAAAGGCCAGACAACAAACATTATCCTCAGCTAATGCAGCAATTGTTGCCACCAAAGAAGTCAGGTTAGTACTAGATATGTTTCGATACCTAAAACCTGTTGCTATTTATTATTATTATTATTTTTTTTGTTAATTAGCCCTCAAATAAAATACAAAAATCTTGAAGCAAAAATTGTAAAATTACTGGAATCATCAATTGTTATAGCGGCTAAAGCTACCAATTCACAAAAATTGGGAATATCTTCTACTGATGGCAGTCGCGAAGAGAGTTCATCAGCTGATCATAAAGCAACATTGGCTGAATCTCTTAATAAAGCGAAAGAGGCATTTTCTTTAGACCGGACTTTACATCGATTCCGAGATCAGCATGGTGAAAACATATTTCATAATTTCGATCTGACTTATGCTGTAAGTACTTAATTGTATCGGAAACCTATCAAATTAATTCCATAATTTTGGGGAATTAAAGATTGTAGGTAATATTAGTTGTGGTAGTAGTATTAGTTTCATAGCATTACTCATAAGTATTAACCCCTTAGGGTCAACTGTATTAACAGATATTCCTAGATAAGCGAATTGTTCTGTATATTTATATGGGACTCTCCGATCATTTAGTTCAGAAATATATTTTTTGCTTGGAGGTCTACCTAATGGCCTCCATTCCGCCTTAGATCACCTACAATTGTCAAGCAACTCGAAAACAGGTCTACTCGGACCATGTGAAATTTCATTGCGATATATCCAAGAGTTTTAGAGATACCGAATTATTTCCAAAATTAAAAATTCCTAAATCACTGTGCGATAAAAATATACTTTCATATAAATAAATAGGTATTAGTATTAGGTATTTGAATATACATATACATATGTACAGTGGCGGCCATGAGGTTAGCACATTTGGTATCTGTTAAATATAAAATCAAATATTTCCTATTTATGGGTTGAAAGTTAAAATTTATGTCATGAAATTTCTACTGGGTTCTGGTGAAGATTATGTCCAGGAGAAGAAATTATATTATCTAAATGTACAACTATTCTACAAAATATAAAATTTTAAGTGACATTACATAAATATATCCGGTTTCTTAGCTTTATTTTTAATTATTTAATGATTTTGTCCAGATTTTTTTGGGGGTAGATGTACTTTAGAAAGAAAAAAATCTATATGCAACAAAGTAGTGAAACAAAATGTAATGTGTCGTGATCCTCGAAGGACATGTGTTACGCTTAAAAAAGAATTTGTTAAACAAGTTAAGAACTACAGGAAATATTTTATGTTATAGGCAAACATATACCAAATGTGCTAAAATCGTAGCCACCACTGTATATTAGAGGTAATATATTTTTTAGTTTTGTTTTTAAATATTTAAAATCTATTTGTCCTTAACTTATTGAAGAGTAATTAAAACATGTTGTTTTTAATTTTTTTTATTTTTTTGAATAGAAATCGTTTAAGCATTTATAAGCCAAATAATTAATGTTTTTTACAAGAAAAGTCAGTAACTGCACACACAATTGATACTAACGATGCAACCTGCAATTATCAACACTTTTTTTTAAAGAAATAAGAAACCAGTAGGAGAATAAAATGAAAAGGTTTAACGATATCGTTTGATTACAATTGTATCTTTTATTCAGGGATTTTCTTACATTTCACATTTAAATTTATTTAATTTTATTCTATTTCACTTTCATTAAAACTTTACTTAAACAAAAACTTTTAGCAATTTCATTTTTCATCTGTCTGTTAGTCTGTCCTTTTTCCCGAATAAAAAGTACCTAAATAAAGAAACGTGAAGTGTTCTTGTTAAGCAACTGATACCATTTTCAATTTAACTATTTTACTCCTTTTAAGCGCACGTGGGAGTTTTTAGTTACTACTTTAATTGCAGCCTAATTAAAAATTGTTTCGTATTGGATTGCAAGAAAGCTTTACCGAATACTTTTTCAGAGGTTAGGTTTACATAATGTGGGTAACAGGCCACTAGTGGGTATTGGACAAGGAAAATGCGAATGTAATAACATTCAGAAGGGAACTAAAGGTAGTTACCATTTGTCGCAATGGGACAGAAATAAAAATAGGGGTGAGACTATTAAGTCTAGAACCACAAAGATAAGGGTTATCCACACAAAGATAATGGTAGGCCACATATAAAGGTAATTGGTGGACATGTGAATTCAGACGAATATTTCTTAATGGAGCTTTAGAAACCAATAATTAGCAAACGCTACGCAAAAGGTTTAACTAACCCAGATCTATAAACATGTTTTCACTTAAATTTTTGGAATATTTCCAATTGTTGAATTAATATTAAATTTCTTTATATTTGATCTCTTACATAACTATAACAAATATGTAATTTAAACCCAAACAACACTTATATGGCCTTTAAGATTTATTTATTCATTAAATATTCCCATGCTTGATAAGGAAAAACTTTTGTGCTTAGCAATAGTTTTGCTCTTGTTATTCTACTTTCATTTTCATACAATTGCAATGGGGCAAAAAATAAGGACCCAAAGAATACATACATAACATAAAAATAAATGAAAAAGAAACTGACTCACTCAACACTCGAACAAACTCATTCCCTTTGCAGGTTTTCTTTAATCTGGCCGAACAATATGAACGGAATGACATGCACATTGAGGCCCTCAACACATACAGTATCATGACAAAGAACAAAATGTTTCCACATGTGAATCAGCTAAAACTGAACATGGGAAACATTTACTATCGCATGGGCATTTATCCAAAGGCGATAAAAATGTATCGCATGGCATTGGATTCAGTGCCCAACAATTTAAAACAATTACGCCTTAAAATCACCCAAAACATTGGCATACTTTTTGTGCGCATGGGCCAGTATGCTGATGCGGCAGCCAGCTTTGAATTTATCATGTCGGAACGTGCGGATATACGCAGCGGAATCCACTTGATATTATGCTATTATGCCATGGGTGATGTGGATAAAATAAAGAGCACTTTTAGAAATTTATGTGATGTTCTGCCGATGGAGGCTGAAAAAGATTTGGACAACGAAAACAGTATACTTAAGCTGCAACAACATGTGGTTAGTGAACAACAGCATCACACACAAACACATCCTCAACGTCAATTACAGCACCAAGATGAATTTGAGCATTCACCCACAGCTGAAATTGAAGTAATCAATAGTGGCAATGGAAGTAGCATTGGAAGTGTTGGTGGTGCCGCTGGTAATAGTTTTGATCTTAATGAAAATACAAATATTGGATCTGAAAATGCTGCCGTAGATGGGGTCGGTAATGGTGGCGCTTTGAGCGCAACAAATGAACAACGTCCCAAGACTGGTACAAGACCTGTAGACCGTAATAGCTATATTTTGCAGTCGTTAAAATCCGATGAGCTGGCAATTTATTTCAAACAACGTAAAAATAGTGAAAAGCGCGCCATTACAATGATTGTTGATTTAATTTCCCCCATAATTGAGGAGAACTATAATGATGGTAAGTGTATGTACATTAGTGTTATAACCAAAATTTGGTTTGGGCTAACGAAGTGATAACGAAAATATACACCTAGGCCGCAATCAGGCCTGTTGTGCGCTCATGAGAAAAAAATTGAAATTTCAAAAAATTTTAAGAAAGTTATCACCCTAATGTACATATATACATAACTATGTATGTATGTGCAGTATTACAGTATTTTGTTTACTAATTACTAACTAATATATATTTTTAACAGTATGAGTTATACGCCGTAAATGGAATGCTTCCCAATAAACATTAGGTTTATTATGAGATTTTTGCTCGTAAGAAACTTACATCCGTGAATCAAATTTCATAGCTATACTTGCATTTTTAAGTCTGTAATGTGCGTTAAAGTAAATTTCTGAAGGGGGTCTCATATGGTAAATATATTTTTGCTCGTAAGAATCATACTTACATCGAATTTCAGCGCTAAACATGCTTTTTTAAGCCAGTAATGGGCGTTAAAGTCATTTTGTGGAGGGGACCATATATGAGAGTATGGCTCATATAAGACTTATTTATGTCGAATTCCATTGATATGCTTTGAAAACAGTTATGGCTGTTAAAGCTATTTTTCGCGGGACCACTAGAAAGCTATACGAAAACGTGGACCGATTTTTAATACCAAACAAACCTTATCCATAGGGAATATTTGTGTAAAATTTCAACTCCAGCTCTTTCTGTTCGGACTGTATCGTGCTTTTAACAGACAGACATACGGACATGGCTAGATCACCTTAGAATTTAATAATGACACAATATATATATACATTTGTAGGTCTATGATCAATATTTCGATGTGATACAAACGGAATGATAAAATTAATATACTCCAAATATGTTTTGATAGTGAGTGTACTTGGGTAACTTTTCAAAACCAAAGTCTATCTGCCGAATAATAATAATTTTATAATTTTTCAGATAATTCATATTTAAATATCAACGCCACACTCAAAATTACACATATATATCTATAAGCAATATCAATTTATTTTCAGGATACAACTGGTGCATCGAGGTCATTAAAACTTCCAATCTGTCATGGCTTGCTAGCGAATTGGAATTAAATAAAGCTCTAGTATATTTACGCCAGAACGATGTCAATCAGGCAATTGAAACACTGCAAATGTATGACCGCAAATCTGAAGGATCTATGACAGCCAGTGCTCTGACCAATTTAACGTTTATTTATATTAATGTAAGTTTCACATATCTTATACATTTGTGTCTATATTAGATGTGCTCAAAAAATTTCGTTTTTGTTAGTCATTAGTACCTCAAACTAAATGGTGTTAAAGTTTTGTCCAAACTGTTAATGGGGTTCGTACCAGAAGTCATGAGTTATTCCATGTTGTAAAAATAAACATTTTCCCCCGTACTCATAAAGATATTAATCGCTTGTTTTAGGTTTATTACGCACATTTTCCATAAAAAATTCCTAAAATAAACCTTCAATAACTTTAATTAAGCATTTATGAATATTATATTTCATAAACAACATTTTATTGTATAAAACTCTTATTAAACAAAATATTCATACGAAATTCACTTTGTTAACCGTTAATAAAAAAACTTGATTGTAACCAACTAGTATTTTTACAACATTAGATATTATGAAGTCGGTTATATATAACTAAAAGTCAATTCTGCTAAAGTAGGCTGTAACACTTGTTGAATGACTATAGTCCATATTTGTTTTGCCAATTATAAGCAAAGAATTACGTGGTCGCCAAGTTTTACAATCAAATTTATACTAATTTACAAAATTTTGTTTTTTTTAGAATACTTTCGTTTGTTCGGTTATAGAAAATTTTAATTGAGAACAATTAAGAGTGTATCAAACCGTATGCCATAAATGGATTACTCCCCTATAAACGCACAGTTATGTGCGTAAAATTAGCTTTCTGAAGGGGGCCTTATATGAGGGGAAGGGTCAATTATGGACCGATTCTCATAAAACTCTGTAGAATGATTTGTGCTCATAAAAAAATTTATTTTGTAAAATTTTACCTCTATTCCCTTACTTTCAAGCCAGTAGTGAGCGTAAAAGGGACCATATATGAGGGGTAAGGTCAATAATAGGCCGATCCTCATAAAATTTGGTAGAGAGAATTTGATTCATATAGGACTTAGAATTTTTTTATTTTTTACTTTTACGATTTTTTGCATTATTAATAAATTTTAGATTAAGAATTGTCTTTATATAGCAATAATTAATTTGCATTGAAACACATTTATCAAGGCCTTTCGTGGACTGAATAAAATAAAAACATCGCTAATTTTAAGCCTTTCATTAAATACAATAACAAAAAAAACACACACACACACAAAACAAATTAATAGAATTATACGCATTCAAATATTTGCATTTTTAATCTATCAAACATAAATGCATAAATTTTTTAGTAAATTAATTTATTAATTCACCATGCTAAGAAGTCTATAAACAAATTTGTACTTTTAAAAAGAAAATTTATTCACTAATATTTAAAATATTTGTATTCACAATATTTAATTATATTTTCGGTCCTACTTTGTGTGAAACGTTTTCCCTGTGTACACGGTCACTAAGTGGAACTCAATCACTAGCACCAAAAATTAAGACTGCAACACTAGTATTAACACATAATTGTAGTGGTTAACCAACAAATTACAAATGAAATAAATTAACAATATCACTACACTATGGTACACCGGATGGTGTCAGACAAAGTGACAAAATGGAAATTCATTTTCTAGTATCGTATATTAAAAAACAAACAATTTATTGTTTGTAGTTTAAACTACCACTTAAGTTGGATGTCCATACAACACGTTCTTCGTTTTTCTCGCATTCTACGCGTCTGTGAAAAAGTAGATTCAATGCATTTGTATGCTGAAAGTTACAAGTACAAAAGCTTAAAGGTACGTTCAGACCTATCAAATATTTGACTAATTTTTGTAAATTTATTTCTGATTCTGCATGACTTTTGAAATTGCAAATATTATATTATGTTTGTGCAAATTAATATATATTTAAACGAAATCAAAATGTAATTTTTTGGTGGTCACGTCATTATCGTCAAATATTTGATAGGTGTGAACGTTGCATAAATTAACAACAACGCGTTTGACGTTTTATAAAAATTTTCGCGCTTTATAAACTGCAAGTTACACACCACGCGTCATTTCGTTCTTTATTTTTATGTTTTTTTTTTTAAAGTATTATAGTTTTAAAAATCAATATTTTAAGTTTTGGTATTTTTTATATATTTCATCAATTGTTGGAGAAATTTATTTTATTTACCTTGATCAGCTGCCGACGCGTCAAAAGTTGAATGTTGCTGAACATTTTGCGCCAGACGCGTGTGTAACTTGTTAAAAGGAATACATTATTTCAATTTTTTTTAATAAACCTATAAAGCACTGCCGCGTATAACGCGTGTTGTAAGTATACTTCCACCTTGACTTTTATAAGCGTACATCCTTTGATAGCAAACTATATACACTGGTTGTATGTATTGTCATTGAAGGCGCCTTCAATAACGTGCACACTGATACTCTTATTCAATCCCTAGCCCAGTTTTATGTTGACCGGCAGCTCCGTAACTGGATCAACCACATGTTAAGGAACAGATGGATAAGTTGCGACATGTACGATATAACTATCAAAAAAAGGTATTTCTCGGTATACCACAGGGTGACATTTTGTCATCTTTACTCTGGGTTACCACGAGATAGGACTAAGCACTTAGAGCCGTCTGCTATGTAGACGATGTCGTAATACTTTTAAAGGGAAATAATCCAAATTACTTGTGTAGAAGAGCTGAGGAGGCTCTGACTACGGCCTTAAGCTGGGCTCAACCGAGAGGCCTTTATTTTAACCCGACAAAAACCGAAATCTGTCTTTTAACAAGAAAGATAAAAATTTATACTTGCTTCCAGTGACAGACAAAGTTACGTACTTAGGCGTAATTCTCGACCGACAATTAAAATGAAGATACGACATAGTTTGTTTTGCATTTAACTTTGACGAGAAGATGTGTAGTGTGCACCTCTAGCTTTAGAGTTACTGCTAGCATCCGTATATTTATAACTAGCTATTCTAACATGAACAATGTACATACTTGTCCGTATGGCAATCAATCGTCACTCATTAGATTAAAAAGATACTGTCAAATAGCTAGTACAGAGGTGTCAATTCAAGGCAATGAAAATTTTATCTTTAGTTTCAACTATGTATATTATTTTCATTAGGGCCGAAAGACGATTTTGATCATACCAAGTGTTAGACATAAATAACTGTCTTTACAGGTGTATTGACTCTTTGTCGAACTACAATGAACGGTCCAACTCCTACACAGCATTTCTATGTGGCGATTTATTAAATACACATAATTACTAATATAAATATTTTATTACAATATATTTATGTTACCACATAATCTAAAACCATTTTCTATAAAATTCTACAGAGTCGAAAAGTACATAAAATCGGTAAAATATTATATGCTTAGTTAATCATTCATTCAAAGGTCAATTGCTATCCGATTTTCATAATATTTTACATAAATGTAATAAAGCTATTTACATAGATGTAATAAAGCTATTTTTAATTTAATTTAATTTTATATTTCTTCTTTATCAAACTTATATTTTAACAGCTGGGTAATTTAGAAATGGCCAGTCATTGTGTTCAACAAATGAATGAAATTGGAGCTTTACAAACCAATGCAATGGCGTTGGTTAATGCCAGCATTATTGATTATCAAAAGCAAAATTACACAGCTGCCCGTAATAAATTGGAGAGAGCTTTACAAATACAACCAGATAATTTTGAAGCGAATTATAATTTGGGTTTAGTTGCTATGGCGGAAAACGATTACGCATTGGCCGAGGAACAATTCGAGAATTTAAAGACCCAATTGATGGTACCGCACTCTGTACAGCACAGTCACGTGTACTATCAATTGGCCAAATTGCAGGAGAAAATAAATACGACCACCATTGGTGGAGGTAACTTTAAATTAGCAAATACCTCAACTGCACTACAATCGTATTTGCAAGTACTGGGCATATCAGCAGGAGAAATTGATTCGCATCTGTTTGAAAAAGTTGGTTCGATTTATGAACAATTAAATGATCACCAAGAAGCCAATCAGTACTATAATGAGGCTTATCGTATAAATCCCAGTGATATAAATATTGCCAGTTCTATTGGTTCATATTATATCAAACTGCAGGCTATAGAAAAAGCTTTGTACTATTACGAAAGAGCTGTTTTGGCCGATCCCCAGGATCCAAATCTTATGTTGCGTATTGCCAGCTGTTTCCGCAATTCCTATCTACCACCAAAACAATATTTGGGCATGTTTGAAAAAATTTACACCATGTTTCCGGATAATTTGAATTGCGTTAGAGCTTTAGTGCAAGTTACAAAAAGTTTAGGCATGTCCGAGTTAAATGAGAAATATTCTTTGGAATATGCTAGACTGCACAAAGCTCAGATGGAGCGAGAGAATGAACAGCGCTATCAGCAACAACGTTTGTCATCAGCAGCATCTGGTCGATTGGGTAGTAGTCGTCTAAGAGGTACCAGATAATGCTAGATACTTATATGTAAATGTTTACAACTTATAAACAAATTTTTTATTTTATTTTAAGCTTTTCGTAATCAAAATGAAAGTAGTTTTACTGGCAGATTGCCAGAATCTTCTGCCCATAGCGTGGTATCAAATGCCATCACAGCTAATTTTAATGGAGATCATTATGTTCGTACTACCGATACGTCTTTTTCCGGTAATATTTAAGAAATAACTGTTAAATGCTAATAATAGTAATATAATTATTTTTATCTATAAGCTCATCACACAGATCCTCTTGGCCCACCAGCTGAACGACCCCGTACTGGTATGATAAAACATGATCTCAGCCAGGACTCAGATGACGAGGAAATTAATGCTGAAAGTTTGTTACCCATTTAATTATATTTAGTTCTTGTTGTTTTTTTAATACACTTTAATTTATATCACTTAAGACAATTAAAGACCTACTAAATGATTAATTAATTGAATACACACAATAAATATCAAAGACAACATAAAAATAATAAACAGGTGTATTTCCTTCCTTAATTGTACATTTATCATTCTCCGGTTATTTAAACATGTAACTATATGTGTATATCATAATTTAATCCAAATCTCTACTCCTACGAATGAGAATGACTAAGAACAAATAAAATCTTTTGCAGAAAAAAATCCATTACTTACCTACGATAAATTATTATACTCACAGAAGAAATTCACACATTGAAATGTCCTTGGATATTTACATAGAAATATGCATTCGTTTTAATACTTTTTTATAAACAGGATTATTCGCACCCATATGTTTATAAAAATTTAAGGATTTTCTTCAGATTTACAGGACAATGCAGTCAAGTAGAGTCAAAGATACTTTCTTTATCAGGTCCATAACAAATTTATGGACCTTTATGTGTTTAAGTAATTTAAGAAATTAGACTTTACATAGGAGGTATGATTAGTTATCCATAGTGGAGGGTATTAAACGTTAGTGCTGATGTTTGTAACACCAAAAATATTGGTCCTAGACCCAGCTTAAAGTACCAATCGGCTCAGAATCACTTTCTGAATCTATTTGAAACCTTGTGCGAACGCTACAGTTAGCAATTTTAAAGACAATTTAATGAAATTTGGCACATATGTACTATTTTCTTGGTTCATGGACGAACGCTATTGAAAATGGTTGAAATCGGTCTATTATTTTGCCTAGCCACCATACAACCGTACCCCCCGAATCGAGCCATTAGGTGCATAATTATTTACCCTTACTCCCATATGATCCCTCTTGTAGAAAATCTATTTTTTTTAATAATACGTAAAAATATTCCACAAAACGGTTAAAAAAAACAAATTAAATGCTTAATTTAAAAAAATATCAATTTCTTAACGTACTGACTGGTGTATGATATCATATAGTCGGCAATGTCCGACTAAACAATCATACTTGTTTCATGTTAAATTCAATATAGGATATATGATAACGAACATTTTAAAAAATACTTCCAAAACACCTTTTTTTAATTTGGTCCAGCTCACGAACGGTCATCGCTAGGCTTATTTACATATTTTGGGAAGCATCATAAAACAAAGCAAGGTAAATTTCATACAGAATGAGTCGGTCTAATATACATACAGTCGTCAGTAGGTATGTATGTATGTTCAATAATTGCAATTTATGAACATTGACATTTATATGTAAATAAGTATTATTAAATATCATAACAATCTAACAAATATCTAATACTTTTTACTTTATTTGCTAGTTGGTTTTTTTAATCAAATATTCATGATGGCAATATTTTCAATCTGTATTTCAACATTTATGGTTTATCAAAACCATATCATAAAAAATCATATGACAATATTAGTAAATTGTTATGAGCAGCTGTACGTACATACATAAGTATGTATGTACATTTATATGTATGTAGTTGTTCTCGTGTGTTTGTTCTACTAAGCTGTTTTCTTTGTTATAAATTGACTATTTGTACAATAACAAACAAAACTATGTATATACCCTGCCAGCAACTCAACTAACTTTTAATTTTACTGGAAACACACAAGTTCTAGCGGAACTTTACAGATTTGATTATCGTGAACATTATATATTTGCTGAAAAAGGATTTTTTAGAACCACTTCTAAAGAACCCGTTTAATTATTAAGGGAGGGACCATGCCTCAAAAAAAAGTAATACTAAAACGTTCATTTGAAGAAATAGTTGAAAATTAAGTGGCAAATATTGAAAAAATGTGATTCTTGAAAAAATGTGATTGTTGAGTAAAAACTATTTTTTTTATGATATCGCACTTACATCCCAATGAACAATTGAAGGGCTTATTGCAGTAAGTCGGTATGCCACAAAAATAAAATTTGAGTAAATCGACATTAAAGTGTAAAAAAATTCTTAAAAAATATGAGTTTTTAAATTTGTACTTTAAACACGCTGAATAATCAGGTCTATAGCTATCGGATGCCAATAGATGAACATCATAAATACAGTGAAAACTATCAAGTTACTGCCTAACAGTAATTGCATATATGAAGGGCTTATTGCAGTAACTCGATAACTCCACACACCATCACAATTCTTTTTTATTTGCCTTTTTATTTACTAGGAACTATATCTATTGTACCTAAAAAGATTTTTAACATATTATGGTAAATTGGCGATATAAGGGTCATGCCTCTTTTTCATTTGAAACTATTTGTAATAATTTTTATTTTATTAACTCGATATACCACATATATTTTTTAAACTTTTTAAGAAAGTCCTCTATAATGATAAAGATGAACGCGGAATTGATAATTATTTATGTTGTTGTGATAAAAAAAAAGAAAAGTCAAGTATCACTCTACTAAGAAAAAATTATTCTTGTCAATATCTCAAGAGATATAATTTTTTGAAATTAAAGTGGCTTAACATGTTACTGCATAAAAATAATTTAATTTTAAATATGTGGCCCCCAAGTTCTGCTGATTTGAAAGTCCAATAATCTTTATAAAACATGTCACAATCATCAGCTTATAAAAAATTATTATGCCTGTTGCATAAAGTACATATCGAAACTATTTTTGAACAATGGAATTAAAATTTCTTAAATCTACCATGCATCGAAATTGGTTCAGATGTTCAAAATGACGATATCGAAGTAGAATATGAACTATGCTGAATAAACGCAGGATTATCTCAAATTTTTATCTGAATATTAAGTTTAAAACCCAAGCCAATGTCATTCTATATAAAATATTTTTTGCCTATACCATACTACAGGACTTGCCTTTTTCTGCAGAATAATTTAGTCTTTATTTATTTCATATGAAAAAGTAACTAAAAATATAACAATTTATAAATTGAAAATAAAATTTATATATTTTTTGTAGCAAGAACATTATAAGCCACTTTAAAAAAAAATAGTAGAAATTGGATTTTGAAAATAAAATATGAAGGGCTTATTGAAAATAAAATATGAAGGGCTTATTGCAGTAAGTCGGTATGCCACAAAAATAAAATTTGAGTAAATCGACATTAAAGTGTAAAAAAATTAGAATAAATTTCCTTAGTAGAGTGATACTTGACTTTTCTTTTTTTTTATCACAACAACATAAATAATTATCAATTCTTACAAATAGTTTCAAATGACCCTTATATCGCCAATTTACCATAATATGTTAAAAATCTTTTTAGGGGAAAATAGATATAGTTCCCAGCACTATAGTTCCCAGCACATAAAAACGAATTGTGATGGTGTGTGGCTTATCGAGTTACTGCAATAAGCCCTTCAATTATACATTTTGTTATACAATTTTGTTAGGACTAATAGGTGAAAAAATACACTCATATGAATAAAACCCTGTACTACCACAATGCTCAATTTCGGCCCACTCTGACTTCGGCAGTTCTTGACCGATAGATCTCTGTTTCGGGTCTACTATCCCACAATACTAACATTGCTAGAAATTTTATTCAAATCGGAAAACATCGATTCAATTGAAACGAAATTCCCGAAAATATTTTAGGAAATTGTGATTTGTTAATTATTTTCATGATTTCTATTGCTCCAAATATTTAAATTTATTAACTCTAATTTCACAATGTATAAAGGAAAATGCCAAAAGTATAAGGAAACTAACTATAATAGTTATTTTGCAATTAGTCTTTAACATTCGGACATTAATATTGCTAAATACCAAATTTTAGGATATTTATTAGGGTATTCAATTATTCGGGTTTTTGTCTTATTCGGTTTATTCGACAAATAATTATTTGAGGTTTTACGTTAGCCGGTTAATAATCGGATAATTAAAAATTATTCGGTTATTCGAATAAAAGGAAACTGGATGTTACTATTGCTTTTTACAACAATTTTCTTCATATTACACCCTGTAACAATTTTGAAAAATGCACTCACACATGGAAAAGTTGATAAGCATGTGAAAATAGATTCCACTTATAGAAATCCGATTTTTATGTCCTTATAAAACGATTTCAAAGTTTAAAGGACTACAGCACAGAGTTAATACTAATTGTCCACAGTTTCCTGCACGCATAGATTTTTTAATGTTTAAAAATAACTTTTGCACGGTTTATAAACAAAAATATTATTTTCACTTCTTTCACTTCAATTCTATGTTTCGTTTTTTCTGTAATATTAGAAGTTATTCCTGTTTATGTGAAATGCTTTTCTATATAAGGAAATTGCTGTTTTTAAGATTTTCAACGAGTTCTAGAATTCATACGTTCCATTGAACACTAGTTCAACTATAACTGTTGCTAAAGAATTTATTAGAAATATGTACTTAAGAACACAACAATGTTCCCAAAAAAACTGGTTGTAAAAATAAAGGCGATATAATTATTTCCGTGATTTCTTTTTAAAAATCATCAAATAAACTTTCTTTATTATAGAAAAATATTAAATTTTGTAGAAAATATATAGTAATTTTACTGATAAATAGTGAGTTTTTATTAATCGGTTAATTGATAGAAATTATTCGGTTTATTCGTTATTTGATATTTGACAATTTTCATTTATTCGAACGATTAATCGACAAAAATTAATCGATTAACCGAACGACGATTAATCGTTTGAATACACTAATATTTATACATTACATGTTAGTTAGCTTTTAACAAAAATCTGTAAATGTTAACTAGAAGTGATTTTTCTCGTAGTCGACCACAAAATTGCTGGCAGGATATGCATTAACAATAAAATGTATTTGTATGTTTCTATCTGAATTTTATAGATACTCGAAAGTTTATCTGTATATTCTTATGTATGATGAGATAAACTTAATACATATGGAATTATGACACGTATGTCATTTATATTTGTACACGCTTTTGATATTTTATTAAAAAATTGAGAATGTAATTTTCCGCCGGAAATGAAAACTATCAAATCTGGAATCTGTCAACAAGTATTTTACACCTAAATAGTACATAAAACGAATTTAATACTTTACTGTTTCTTAAACTAAATAAGAGGAAAGATGATTGTTTGAAAACGTAATTTTCTGTACACGTGCATATTTATTTATCTCATTTGATTTGATCGCATTAGCTTTATGAACACCTGTGATTTTGTTATTAGAGTTATGAAATTTAAATGTTATCATGACGGAATGAAATACCAAAAATTTTTACAGCTTCAAAAGTGGAATGGTTACAATTTTGTACCTATATTTAGTTGTTCATGAAAAATGTTGAAAACTCTCAAATTTTGAATTTTTAATTTGCAAATAACCTAGTAAACCTTTTTTGGGCTTGCGCTTGTATGGGGGCTATGAATGAAACCGATATTGCTCAAACAACCAAACCTATACCTATATACCTATAAGGAATATATGTGGAAAAGTTTAGCTATTTTCTTTTCCTGTATATCTGAAGGAACTATATGCTATTTTTTTTACCCTACACCACTATAGTGGGGAGGGTATTATGCGTTTGTGCTGAAGTTTGTAACACCCAAAATATTGGTCCTAGACAACCTTAAAGTATACCAGTCGCCTCAGAATCACTTTCAGATTCGATTTAGCTATGTCCGTCTGTCCGTCCGTGTGTCTGTCTGTCTGTGTGTGTGTCCATGTAAACCTTGTGCGCACGCTACAATGCAATTTTCAAGATATTTTGGCACATACTCTTTTTTTGGTTCAAGGACGATCGCAATTGTAAATGGTTGAAATCGGTCCATTATTTCTCCTAGCCCCCATACAACCATACCCCCCGAATCGGGCCTTTAGGCTCATAAGTACGTTAAATGTTTTATAATGTCAACGAAAATCAGCAACAATTAGTTTTAAAGAACAATAATTGACAATACTAATTTTTATAATGATCGGGCCTCATAGCCCCATACACACTCCCCTTCAGAATATGACTTGAAGGTCAAAATTAACTTATAATTACCTATAAAACGATTAAAATCTACATAAATGTCTCTGTAGTAGACGTAAATTCATCTACCAAAATTTATAAGGATAGGCCCATATTTACCCCTTCTCCCTTATGAGCCCTCTTGTAGAAAATCTGTCTTTTTTGTCAACAATAAGTAAAAATATTCCACAATAAAACAAATTAAATGCTTTATTAAAAAAAATTCAAAATTTTAACATACTGACTTGTGTAGGGTATCATATGGTCGGCAGTGTCCGACTATTAATTCATACTTGTTTTTATTTTAAAATTTCAATTAGGCGAGTTGCACGCCTACTTATTAAATAACTGTTAAAAGTCGTATACCTTGGAAAAAAATTATAAAATTGTAGTCTTCAAAGTCTCAATATGATTAGTTAGGATAAAAAGTGGGCGGACTTACAACGGGAGACGTGGAAAATCCCAATACAAAAATTCGTTTATCTTGGAAACTATTAAGTTAAAAACGTCAAATTTTGCACGAGGAACTTAAGCATCCATGTAAAAGCGGACTTTCATCAGGCGGTGGCTTAGAACCCACATATGAATTATATAGAAAAATTTGATACTGTAGAAGCATGAATAGCTAGTCTATACATAAAAAATCAATGTATGTTAAAAAATAAGGTACAAAATGTACCTTATTTTTATTTTTTTTATTTTTGTACCTTATGATGCTAAACAACTAAAACGGTCTTCTTGAAATTTCCATTGTGGGTTCCTCTATTTCTGAAAGGGACAATATGCTACTTTTTGTTTTGAAATTTCAAGTGGGCGAGATGCCACTCCCATATTAAATCCGTATATTTGAGATAATATAAGAGTTAAAGTCTTAAAATTTTGTCGGAGCAACTTTAGTGTCAATATGATTAGGATGCTGGAACCTCCCATATAAATGAAATACAAAAATTCGTTATTCTTGGAAATTATTACAGTTAGAATTTTTAAAATTTGCAGGAGTAACTCTAATATCTATGTATACATTTTGGGAAATAAATTGACGGACTCCCATGAGGGTAGCGGCACCTCCCACATTAATTAAATACAAAAATTCGTTTATCTATTTAATTATTAGTCGTTTATCAAACTCAATTATTAATTAAACTAAATTCTTCAAATTTTGCACCATCACCATTTCACCATTTCATCTGAACATTTTGGAGAAAAAGGAGCGGACTTTCATCATGGGGGTTTGGAGAAAAATTGGTATATTTGAAACTAGTAGAGCTAAAATCTGCAAATTTTAATTGAAGATCTTTGACATTCATGTGAACATAACGGGCGGCATCTCCCATAGAAAAATTCGTATATCTGAGAAACTATTAGAGCTAGAATCTTCAAATTCTACATGAAGAACTTTGACATTCATATGAACATTTTGATATGGGACTTTCTAAGGGGTCTTGACCCTTCCTATATGAATTGAATACAAAATTTTTAATTCCTTTTTAATATTATCAGAATTAAAGAAAACTATTTTTAAACGTTACTTTATGTTTTATGTTTCATTTTGAAATGGAAACGTATTTTTATCTTGATTTACATTAAATGAATATTAATCCAATTAAAATTTAATTGTAAATATTTTATGAAAAATTTACTATTTTAATTTTAATTAAAAAAAAACTTTGACTTGATTTTCAATTCCTATCTATTAAAAAAGATATGTTTTGTAATTAAGCATTCAATTAAAATTGGAAAAGCAAATAATTGTTTTATGGCATATTCAGAATCGGATGTACGAGTAAATTTAATACGATAATTTATTTTTTAAAAAATCCATCCTTATAAACTAGAGTTAAAAGATTTTTGACATTTAAAAATCCTTAAAATAATTTTATCAATACTTTTTGGTTGGTTATACGGTTGTAAACAAATATAACCAAATTTTTGGGGTTTTTAATATTTGTATAACTAAAATCATGTTGCACATATCAATAAAATATAATGTAATTAATGGTATTTAAATGGTTCACGCAATTTAAGGTAATGTACCAATTAGATATTGGTATAATATTTGACATAAGTAAGTTTTGTACTTATATACATATATTACTGTGAAAAATATTTTTCATAACGGTTCTTAATTGGCTCCCATATAGGTAATGCTCTTTTTCGATCACGTAAACGCACATAAAAATTCGTCATGTATATGTTTAAACCACTATGAGATTTTTTTGATCGGTCCATAATTGGTCATAACTCTTATGTACATATATAAGGTCCTTTTTCGAAAATGACATAAATGCATATAACTAATTAAGAAATAAATAGACTCCAATAATTGTTATAAACATATTTTGTGAAAAAATATTTTTGGATTGGTCCCTTATAACCAAAGCTTGGAAAGAATGAATTCTATTTGGAATTAATTCCCTTGTATTTTTAATTCGGCTTTAAATTTTTGAATGTATCATTCTTTAAAATCATTCTTTTAATTTAAATTCTAAAGCTGAATTCCTAGGTTTTATATTCTATTGAATTAATTCCTAAGAGGATTCATTCTTTATAGGAATGAATTCAATGGAATGATCATTCATATTTGTTTAATTCCTTCTATTACAAATTGAATGAAAGAAAAAAAATTTAATTCAATTTTTAATATACAGAATGCTTTTGAGTTATAAAACAAAACTTTCATTCAATCTATTTCAAATTGAAAGGTTGAAAAATTTTTAAATTCAATTTGTAATAGATTGAATTCAAACAAAATTTATATCATTTAGAGGGAATTTAAAAATCAAAGGGAATGAGTTTGAAGAATTATCAATTCTTTAAAATATAACTCAATTTCAAATAAAGAATTAGGGAATGAATTCTTTCAGAGCTTTGCTTATAACCCACTTCTAATAACCACGTTAACGGACATATTTCATTACTAAACGAAAATATCTGTATAAAATTCGTGATAAATGAAGTACATATAAACCAACAAGAGAAATTATATCTGACTCGTTCCATAATTGGACATATCTGTCATATACAGTGCCGGCAAAGAAATAGAAACAAGAAAATTTTTAACAAAGAATTTTTGAAGCTGGGTAAAAAATTGAATTTACCATGACAAATCGCGTCCCCCATACGATATTTTCTTGAAAACTGTCCTCGAATGGACAACAATCAACGGAAAATATTTTGGGTAATATCATATTACATAACAGCGTATATTTTAAGGGGGTAACTCAAGGACATTTTTTGTTTTTGTGAGACGGTCTAATGTACGTATATTCTGGAGTTATAGCTTCATAAGTTAGCTTCTTGGCAAAAAATTAGAATTTTTTTTTAAACTTTGGGCGACGAGCGGCACGTGTTAACGTCCGTGTTACCGAGGATCGGCCCATATTTGACCTATATAAAGCCTTATTTAGAAATTTTAGTTTTTTTTATCAATAAATGGCTTAAATATTTTGAAATTATGGTAATATTCAACATAAAAGTTTCTTTACAAAAAATAAAAATTTTATAAAAAGTAAAAATTTTAAAAATATACTCATGGTGTAGGGTGTTATATGGTCGGCCATGCCCGACTATACCTTCCTACTTGTTCAATTTTAGCATTGTTTAAACAGTAGAAGTATTTTAAAGTATTTTTAGAAAAATTTACTTCCTTAAACCCTTTAAATGGGGTTTCTCTATTAAATGTATAGTCTCAGCGAAAGCGAGCATTCATACATACATACATACATACATACATACATACATACATACATACATACATACATACATACATACATACATACATACATACATACATACATACATACATACATACATACATACATACATACACACACACATACATAGATACATACATACATAGATACATACATACATACATACATACATACATACATACATACATACATACATACATACATACATACATACATACATACATACATATGCATACAACCGTTTTTTGATTTGCAAGAATTAATGATAGACTAGAAATATTTTGGAAACCAATATAAAACATAACAAAGAATTTTTGAAGCTGGGTAAAAAATTGAATTTACCATGACAAATCGCGTCCCCCATACGATATTTACTTGAAAACTGTCCTCGAATGGACAACAATCAACGGAAAATATTTTGGGTAATATTATATTACATAACAGCGTATATTTTAAGGGGGTAACATATTTTGTTTTTGTGAGTCGGTCTATTAGACCGTATGTTCTGGGCGACGAGCGGCACGTGTTAACGTCTTTTAATCGAGTGAAAATTTCGGCTTTCCCAACATCTTTATAGGAATATAATAATTCATTACGAATTTGATCTATAACTGATCATAGTCCCTGTATAAGGTTACCTTCACTTACTTATTTAAAATACGAGTATTCCTTATTTAAAAATACGAAAATGAAATTCCATAGAAACAAGTTCTGTACAAGACAAATTTTACGAGTATCGGTTCATAATTTACTTTTACTCTTATGACTAATTAAAAATACGAGTACAGCGATGAAAAAAATAAATGTTATACGAAAGAAGTCAATTTTACCACAATCGTTCACATGACTGAATTAAGAACAAATTAAAATTTTTTATAGTACATATAAAAACAATTTTTTCTCTAAAAACTGAAAAATATATTATCTTTTTGCTATTTTTACGAGAAATACGCGTTCTTCAATTTGGAGCTTTTTGAAATTTTAAAGTTGACAACGCTGATTCTAACTTGTTATTTATTAAAAAAATAAATACTCTCAAAAAGACAAAAGAGAGCATCCTGCTGTGCACAGAAATTTCGTCTCGCTGTGTACAGCAAAACCATTTTTTTTTTTTATATGTGATGCGTCAAGTTAAAGTGGGCCTAGGGATACGCAGCAGCCTATCTCCCATAAGATATACACGTGTTTGTGTGATTGCGCAGCAAAATCTGCTGATACGCAGCAACTCTCTCTCATAGCAACTTGAAAGATGAGGTGATGGCGAGTGACAATTTGTGAAAATATTTCTATGTGGTTTCAATAAATGTCATATTTTTTTCATTTGTGATTTGACATCTGGGTGATACAAAAACTGTGGAAAAACGTTATTGGTTATGATTCGAACTCTAGCGCTCAAATTAATATCTAATTCAAAAACCATGCAAATAAAGTTTGGAAAGCACTGCACTGTTTGGAAATCACTAATTCAAAAACCATACCAAAAAAGTTTGGAAAGCACTGCCATAAGTTGCGTTCTAATACTATAACACAATCCACAATGAATTTGGAACACTTTGTTTTTAAAGATATGCCACAAATTCATTAATTTGTTTCTTTCGACTATCAAATAAAATCCATTTACTGGTTTTTGTCTTAAATATTTATTAAAAAGTTGGTTTTTGGCACTGCTATAAAATAAATAGCTTCATTTGTTATAACCAGGGAAACCGAAAACATGCTCTAAAAAAAGTGTTTTAAGCGCTTTAAATAATATGCCGTAAAAAACTCAAAATATGCTCTAAAAAAATTTTTCATTATTTTTTAACATTGAAAAGCTCAAAAAGACAGAAATTGTAATGAAATAATAAATGTTTAGTGTCATATTTCATCCTACAAGATTTTTTATAATTGATTCATCTCATAGTTTGAAGAACTAGTTTAATAGAATTTTACGTTTTACGTTCAGATAACCAATAAATAACATGAAACCATTTGGACCCCAAAAAACATATTTCAAACGACAAAGTTTGACACATTTCTACCAATTGTATTCATAGCTTCTAAACTGACATTTTAATCGGTGTTGTCATAAATTCCAATAATTAGTTTTTTAAACTATAAAAATGGATTGGTCTCATGAAATCCAAAGTAATAGGTTTTATGTCTGATTTAAAATGTAATGCTTTATTGAACAAAAAACTATAACATCGGTTTTCGTGAGAGAAATGTATTTTTTGCAGTTTTTAAGTTCTACAAACGAATTTTTTTTCAAAATTGTAAAATAAAAATAAAAAAATTAAATTTTATTTTTTTAAATAAAGTTTTGAAAATGTACAAAAACGAAAAAAGCGAAAACATCAAAATATGCACTAAAAGAGTAAAATATGCTCTAAAAACTCGAAAATATGCCTTAAATATGCTAAAAAAGTCAAATCATGCAAAATTATGCTCTTATGTGTAAAATATGCAAAAATATGCTCTAACAAATCGATGCCAAAATTCTTAAATTGGTCTGAAACGTATAAATATATTATCCATACAACGTGACTATCGGAACATGTGCCTGACGGAGGGTTAAAGTACCAATCGGCTCAGAATCATTTTCTGAGTTGATTTAGCTATGTCCGTTCGTCCATGTAAACCTTGTAATCAAATTACAGGCCGCAATTTTGAAGATAATTGAATGAAATTTGGTACATGATCTTCTATTGTCCTAGGGACGAACCCTATTGAAAATGGTAAAGATCGGTATATTATTTCAACTAGCCCCTATACAACTGTACCCCCGAATAGGGCTTATAAACATTTTAATCAAACTACAGATCGCTATTTTGAAGATAATTCAATGAAATTTGGCACACAATCTTTTATGGTACTGTCGACGAAAACTATTGAAAATAGTTCACATTAGTCCATTATTTCACCTAGGCCCCATAGAAATGAACCCGCCAAATAGGGCTTTTAAATTCATAATTATGTTTAATATACTCGTATCTCGACAAAAAGCTGCAAAACCAAGTTCTATACTAATCTTGATGACCCTGATGAAATTCATAATTATAGGGCCTCATTTGACCCTAGCCTGTCTAAAAAGCCCAGCAAGGTACAATTCATCTTAAATACTTTATTAATAAAACTAAATCACATTTTATTCGTATACGAGTGTAGGGTATTATATGGTCGGCCTCGCCCGACCATAACATCTTTCTTGTTTTGAAATTACATTTTGTATGGAAATTTTGTTTTATAAACCTTTTATAAAATAAATATTTGTTACTTGTAAATAACGGGGTTATTACATAAATTTATTATATTTAATGAACTCTTGTGAGCCCTTAACAAAGGGTTTTAAAACTGCCGCCTGACTGTATGACTATACCCAAAATACGGTTTAAGTTATCTAACTATATTTAATGTAATCACATAGTTTTATTAAAATATCTCCTGTTTTTTAAATTTTTTAATACATATATCTTATTTGTGACACTAAAAGACCGAAGGAATTTTTAATATTTTACAATTAATATATCTTATTGGAACGAAAATTATTTGCTGTTATAATCTAAAAATGTCCATTAAGTGCCAATATTTTTGTAAAAATCGTTTTCAAAAAAGTGAAAACTATTTGAAAATTTTTTTATCGTCTATGTAATTAGAAGTTCAATATTAGTGTGAATGTAATTGTCTAAGTTCTAATATTTTTGCATATTTCAATGTATGTTTAATTGGTAAAAAATATATCATGATTGTTTCAAAACTATATCATGATTGTTGCATAAGTAACAATTAATGCGAATGTACATGTATACGATGTATTTTGAAGGTTGTTAGTGTGAGGTCTAGGAGAAATTGTGTACTGATTTTGGAATCCTTTAACGTTTTACGGATCATTTTAATAGTCTATTTAGAATTACTCTTTACCCGTGCGTGCAGATTAGTTTAAATTGGTATTGAAATTGGTAGAATAACGGTATGATACCGGCTTAAGAAAAATCAGTATTTGGATACCGGCATTTGTATCAGTAAGTATGGTATCCGTATTAATAACTGTATCTGTTGTACAAACTAATAAAAATATATTCTTACAGCCCAATGCTGCCAGAAAAAAATTTACACATATCCCAATCTTAAGCTGGAAGTCCATAAAAATTCCTGTTTTAAATTTTAAATCCCTATAGTTTTCCCCAAATGTTTTTCGTGAAACATAATTGTTTTCATATGTTTTCAAAATAGGAATAACAACAATACCAAAATTTATAGGAGAGACATGCCATATACTATGGAACAATTTGGGTTTTGTCTACTTTTTACTTCCTAATAGATATGAATAGGGTACATTGCATTGGTGCTATAGTGACCTATTAAATTTTATTTAGTCCTCCATATCGTCCATCGTAGAATTTTATCTAATAATGTATGATAAACATATGTTTTAATTAAGGGATTATTAAATATTTGAACTGATTTCTCAACAACTTAAAAAAAAAACATGATGGTAGCTATTATCTTCCAGCTTCTGCTGATCCGTTTTAAATATATATGTCATTGATATACTAGAAATAATTTGGGAACCATTAAAAAAAAGAACAGAAGCTGGGTAAAATGTTGAATTTAACATGAAAAATCGCGTCCCCCATACGATATTTTCTTGAAAACTGTCCAGCTTACGAATTGACAAAACTTAACAGAAAATATTTTGGGTAACATCATTTTACATATCAGCGAATATTTTGAGGTTTTAAATCAAGCAACATTTTTTGTGAGTCTGTCTAATATAAATTATATATTTTTAACTTTTCCTACCTTTTGTTAGTTTTACACTATACAACAAAAATAAATACTTGGGAAGTGATACTATTTTCTGAAAGATTGAAACGAGTAGAATAAGAATCCGTTATCGAAAATTGTTAAACAGCTCTACCACTAAATATAATATTATTTTAAATGTAAAATTTTTGTCTGGCGTACTATTCAAGAGTGCTAAACTTGGTTTAAGGTTTAAAGGTTGGGTCTCTTGGCACAAAATTGCCCATATTGAAGTAATCATTAATTTATATGAACTGTGCAAAAGCGGCTATAGGGCACGATATCAAACTAATTGGAATGCTGTATAAAATCATCGGACATGCCCGATAGCATACCAAGCGGGAAATTAGAGCAAATTGCCGTAAAAATCTATTGCTACATGGATGGCTATAAATTGATGGGCTCGGGGTTCTATATTGAAGACCCAGAAACAGGAATATACCACCGTTTACCTTATCACAACACTAGCTTCCAAGCATAATTCCGATCATGCGCTTTCCGATGATGATTAAGTTATACCTAAAACTCTATTGGATTGTAAAAAATCACTCACCGAATACTGTCCCAGAGATAGGGTTTATATCCCATTGGTAGTCGTGAATGAAAGAACGAATGTAATAGCTTAAAAGGGAATGAAGCACGAGGTAGTTAACATCACGTATGCAAAACTATTTAAGAAGATTTGGGTGAGAGTGGTATTTCTTCGGGTTTTTATTCAAATCAGTGTAAGCTTTCTCCGGAAAAAAGGAGTTTAAAAATAGTTTGAAATGATATTTAAACAAAATTGGAAAGTATGTCAGACACAAACTTTCAGCTCTTTCGGTGTAAGTTGGAAATTTAGACAATACAGGTCCTTATTCAAATGAATGTAACTTTTCATGTATTGGTCTTAGCAAAAATTGTCCAAATGAGTTCAGATAGCTATTTCTTTTTTAATTTTGCACATTGGTGTAAATTTCATCCAAATCCCTATATATATTTTTTTGTTATGTAAATTTAACTTAAGAAAACGTGCAAAACGTTATCCGGGTGACACCGAAATTTTTTCATTGCGAAACATTTTTGTGAGTCTGCGACTCATGTTAAAGCGGATCGATTTCTTTATGTAATTAAATGATTATATAATTTAATTTATCAAATCTGATTCTGAAGCACCACTTGCTAACCAATCTGAATCTATGGTACTAGATTGTTTTTTTTTTTTAATAAATCAATACAGGTAATTGTTTTTTTTTTTTTTTTTTTTTTTTTTGAGGTAAACGATTATGATGTTTTCGTAATATACATACATATATCAATGTATATGTTAATATGTGTGAAATTTATTTAACCCCTATTGGTATGTAGAAAATTTTCCTACATATTTATGCTAATCGTTGAATGCAAACTGATTTTGTAAAAGACATTTTTATGGGGGCTATGGTCAAATATTGATCTACACACATATAATTTGATATATGGATTGATATTAAAAATAATTAAGGTCACGTTATATGGGAACTAGTTGAATTAAGTATAACAGTACAAAAGTATTGTCTGAAATTTCATTACGTTATCTTTAAGATTACGAAATTTTCCGCATAGCTCTAAATAAAAACTATAGTATTTCCGTTCACCATTAGAGAGTTAAACATTTTTAAGCATCTTTATTGGCTGTTATATTAGTAGACAAATATACACAATTGTAAATATCTTTGTTCAAAGTTTGCATGGTCAAACACAAAATACTAAGTATCAAAACAATTGAGATTCTTTATCAACTTCAATTTTATTATTTTGTTTTGTATATTTCATTTGCGAGAACACATGTACTTAAAAATGAAACCGGTAAACTTGTATTTTTTTAATTTTTCAATCTGATTTTTAACCAAGTTAATTGGGTGTTTTTTATTGTTGTAGCTTATTTATTTGATAGCAGTTGCACAAATATCAATAATTTACTCTATATGCATGTGATACTTTAAGTATTTATAAGAATATTCAACGTGGGCAATCCACATTCTTTGAAAGCCATTCCAAGATACACAAGCATCTATAGATAATTTTATACAAACAAATAGCTACAAAAATAAAATCAAGGAGTGAAGTCAATTTTTTTTAGCATTTGAAATTTATTGTTTTTTTTTTAGTTCTTGCTCTCAACTTATTTATTCATTCTATATTTTAAGACCGAAATTTGCATTTCTTTATTTATACCGATTATTATTATATTACCAGTCCGGTAATAAACATTGTTTTATTTGAAATTTCAAATATACATTTAAACCTATTTCACTCATAGCTAAAGTCTCAATTGGTTGCTTATTGCCCAGATTTTCTACCTTACTGTGCTGGTCTACTAGAATTTTGCGATTACCGGCATTAGCAACTTCGGCCTAAGATGGCGGCTATTTTTTCACGATAATATCTAGATTATTGTTCCTCGTCTCCTTCCATCACCGGGCACGCGTTCGGTAGAAGAAAACTTTCCTCTAGGAGAGTGAGCTCATACGAAACTAATTAATGTCGATTTTCATCGCTGTACTCTTAATTATGAGCCAGTAATGAGTGTTAAAGACATTTATAAGGATATAGTCAATAATGGACCGATTGTCATAAAATTTAGATAAAAGATTTACGTTCGCATAGAAGAATAAAAAACATATATATATTTTTTTAATGAAAAAATAGCTATTCTAACATCTTTGGACAATTTTCGCTAAGACCAATAGGTAAAAAGTTAAACTCATTTGAATAAAACCCCCCCAAAAAAAAACTTTGAACCGTCCTAAATCCGGCAGTTCTGAAACATGCTAATATGTATCTTATGCATTTATACATTTCGGTTTACCTGTTTATAAGATTATCAATTTATTAAAAGATTTGTAAACAAAATTCAATGTTTACAAAATAATGTGTGGTAGTAAATAATATTATCTAAGTTTTAAGCTACAGATGAATGTCTATAACCAGTAACCTTATTGAGAATGTATCTAAAATCCAACTATGGTAATTGAGAGTAAAATAAACTAGATTTAAAACAATCAATAGAATTGTTATACACACTCATATAGATACACATACCAAAACCAATAAATTCCTTACTAAAAGTATGTATAATAAACGTGACTATTTTGCAAGAACACTAACTGACTGTAGTGCTTAAGTGAGTATATTATTTATTACTAGATACACATATATGTAGTACATATACGTTTTTGTGAATATTTTTTCGGTATTTACGGTAATTAACGGGTTTTCAACAGGTCGTAAAATTATGTTGTTTAATTTTTTATTATTAATTCTTAGTAAAACCGTAAAATAACAAGTGCAAATATGAATATGGTTGGAAGTATAATCTTTGTTTAAATTAAAACACATGCAAATACAAAATAAATCAAGAGCAGAGGTATTTCCATATCAGAAAACAAAACGTTAATCCACCCTTAGTTAGAGTATCGAATAATATTCGTTATATTTTCTTTAAGTTAACGTTAAACTACCTGTAATATTGAGTAAGGTAGTACGAGGCCGATAAGCAGAAAGAGAGAAACTCTTAGAAATTTGTAGTATACGATATTAATATATGTGTGTGCCAGTAAAGAGAGTAAATTGTCTAAATGGATTGAAAGTGTGTGTGAGCAGTGTACCTGTAAAATGCCAAAGTCATATGAAAAAAGTGGTAAAACAACTCAGCAAGACAGGCCTAAAGTCTAGACAATAACGAGTTGCTTAAAGATACAAAATACGCTGGAGTATTCTTGAGTGAACCTGCGCCGCGTTAACAACGATCATACGGATGGATTAAGCGGGCATTTCCGAAATACACACGCACACATACAATATACTAAACAAGAAAATAAAAAACACTGACATTTTTTTCATATTTATTCTATCCATTGATACTCGGTTGTGAACTTTTCAAATAAAAAATTATATATTTTTTTTAATTTTTATTACAAATACCAGTACATAACATACACATACATCTGCAACATGTATTGATTTGTGAATACACAGATACATGGAATACAGTGATTTAGTGAGAGTGTATGAGGTAAAACGTCTTTTGGTATGTGAATTGGTGACGAGACGATGTGATGTGATTAACAAAGTGAAAAGTGCAAATTTAAATATTTTTTTGTTTTTTATTTTCTGTCTTCTTTATTTAACTTATAAATAAAAAAGTTTTGAAGAGAAATCGTTAAACTTCCACTAAAAAAGATTTTTAATTTTATTAAGAAATAAAAAAAAAGAAATTCCATAATTTTTTAAAACGAAATTTCTAAAAAAACAGCAAACAAAAACAACATCATTTACGACTTACACAATACGTGCATATAAAATTATAAAAAATTCCTTTACGCCATTTGGATTTTGCAATTTGTTTAAGTTTTTAATAAAAAAATCAAATACTTGTGAAATATATTTTTTAAAAAATTCTAAAGAAATTAAGTAAAACTTGTGCATAAAAAACGAAAAAGGAAAGAAAATAATAATTCCAAAGAATAAAGAGTTTCTAAATTCTGTTCTCTAAGAAACCTAGAAATTCTACTACGTTTAAAACCTGAAATTCAACCTTTTTGCCAACAACAAAATATAAAATAAATACGAAAAACAGAAAAAATAAACAACAAATCAAGACAACTGGATCGCAACACAAAAGAACTAGCAAAATCCAAGTAAAGAGATAGACCTGAAAAGAAAAGACATAATCGTATATACGTACTACGATCGGTCGTTCGTTATTATTGTTCAATTGTCGTTTTGCCGCTTTGTCGTCGTGTCGGTTTGACGTGATTGTTTAGTTTCTATGTTTTACGGTCTTGTCACATTTTAAGCCAACGATTCGTTTTAAACATTCATCGTCTTCATTTCTTCAAGCTGTTCTTGTTCTGTTTTCCTTACATTTTGTTGTTACGTCTTCTCCTTTCATTCTTCTACATCGTTTCATTTGTTGCTTGGCTAATACTGAATTCTTCATTGTTGTTGTGCAGAATACCAACACCAGCAAAAATACTTTGAAAACGTGTTCTCAAGGAAGTAAATTATTTGCTTCCACAGAATTGCCAAGTCTTGCTCTTCGTCTCTTTATTTCCCCATCGAAACGACTGTAATTAAGAAAATGGGTGATTCCACACCTATATGTCGTTGCCGTGTATTGTATCTGGGTAGTGCAGTGCCGCGTCAAAGCAAAGATGGCCTCCAAGGCATACAAGAACCATTGCGTAGTCTTTATCCCTCAGAAGGTGCAGTTGGCGCCAAAGGTATAGATTCCTGGTTGAGTGTTTGGTCGAATGGTATTCTTCTGGAAAATGTTGATGAAAATCTCAAGGAAATTACCAGATTTTTTCCTATTGAATCGCTGCATTACTGTGCAGCCGTAAGACAAGTGCTTATACCAGAGCGTGGCAACTCTAATCCAGAGCCCAAATTTCTGCCTCTTGATTCACCATTTGCACGAATGCCGCGAGCTCAACATCCACCCATTTTTGCAGCCATTCTACGTCGTACTACTGGCATCAAAGTACTCGAATGTCACGTGTTTATTTGCAAACGTGAGGCCGCTGCAAATGCTCTAGTCAGATGCTGTTTTCATGCCTATGCCGACAATTCATACGCCCGCCAATTGGAGACGGGCAGTACGGGCGGCGGTGCTGGCAGCAGTGTATATGGTACACTGAAAAGTAACATGGCCAGCAAATCGAATGGTGATCTAACCAGTGTTGGTCTCTCTAACGGCAATAATCATCATCATCACTTTCAACAGCAGCATTTATCACCATCGTCGGCTAGTCATGCCGGTTGGCGTTCACGTGCTGGCAGCATCACAACGCTCAACAGTGTGGGACGTCAATCCAACGGTCATCTAATGAATGGTGGTGGGGGTGACAATACCAGCAGTGCAGCTGAAGGATATACATCGGTTAAAAATTGTAAGTATTAAAGAAAAATGTACCATCATTGCGAAACAAAGTATTCGTGTTTGTGTTTTCAGTCTTTTGATTTTCTTTTGCATTTAACATGATTGGTGGTAGTACGCTACCAATTAATGATGCAATATTTATTATTAAAATAACTATTCAATAAATGTTTTTTGCATTTTATGTAGTTACTGCAAATGTTTTTATTGTTAAGAACACCAGTAACTGTTTCTGACACGGTTATGAGTCATTTTATTGTTGTTTAGAGTTAAAGTTTTGTTTTTATTTATATTTGTGGGTTTATTTCATTGTTATTCATAATTTTTTTTTTGTATTTACTTTGATTTAATTCAGCGTCACCCAAATAATAGCCACTTAGTAATAAATTTTGAACTTTAAATTCACCAAAAATGTTATTTCTTAAGCTCTAATTTTATTCAACGAGTATAACTTCCTGGTAATTTATAACAATATATTGTTACACTTAATCGTTACACTTTTAATAACTTTATTTTAATTATACATTTAGTAATGAAAAAAACATTTATTTAGAAAACTGAACCTATAAAACGATGCAAAAAACCAAAATATATTTTAATTACGAACAAATCACCAAAAAATCACCAATTGGAAATTAAAGAAAGTGCAGCGAACTTAATACTCGGAGAGTGTATTCTTGGAAAACCCTTATGCTTCACAGAAAGCCATTTATCAAAAATATATTTAATTTTTGAATTTTAAAGAATAATTTCATAATAAAATAACTTTACTTTTTAAATAAGAAATAATGCCTCAAAAAGTGAATTAAGACGTTGCTTTTATTCAGCAAGTTTAAGAGAGTTGTTTAATTTTTTTTAAATTTTTTTCCTAAGGTTAATGTCAAATATATACGACATAAAAAGACATTTGTAAAATGTCTTTTTACACTTATCAATACAATAGAATTTTAATCTGTATAGACCAATCTTCTAAAATATAATTTTTTGGCCATTAAATGAAGATGTTTTTGGACGTTGTTAAAAAGCCCTTCTTAAGGAGTAGTAAAAAGTGACAATTTCATAAAACCTGATTTTAAAATACTTCAAAAATACAGAAGATTTTTTAAAATGTAATTTATAAATATAGTAAAATCTTTATTTTCATCTAGAAATAAAAAAATAAAACTAAAAGTAAAAGTAAAATAATTACAAAAAAAGCTAGAAACAAAAATCACGGGTGTTTTTCTAGTAAATCTTCCTAGTAAACACAATTACAATTAAGAGTAATGAGTTGAAAGTTATTAAAACTACTTTTCACTACCAATTCATTAACAATTTAGTACCTATCACACTTGCTTACAAATAAGTACTAAAATAAGTCAATTCAAAAAGTGAGTTAAAACTTTGTTATGATTTGTGTTTGTTAGTTTGTTTTTTGTGTTGTAACACCTCTGCTTAGTTATTTATTGTGAATAAAATAATTGTTTTTACACAGAAATTCGATACTCATCCTGTTACAGCACTATAGCGCAACTAAATAGAATGTGCAAAGAAAATGGCAAACCTAAAAATAACTACGTGTATGTAAGTCATTATTAAACTTCTTTAAATAATGCATACAGTTGCTTTATTGATATTGCACATCATACAAATTTATGAATATTACTGTCTGAATTTGTGGAACAATAGGGTCAACAATCCTGCGATCAATATCCATATTAACAACCATTTACAGTGGAAACAAATCTTTAAATCGAGACATTATACTGAGTCTAAGAATATACTCATTCTGTAGTGATGCATAGTATAATTAAGCAAATTTCTCTGTTTTTTGATAATACATATATTTTCTATATATATACACTTTTTTGTTTTATTTACAAATTACATTTTTATTACGTACAATGTTAGACATTTCTAGATCATTTGCATTAATATTTAACTGTTGACCTGAATAGCTTTTTGTTGATTTGTTTTCTTTTTAAAATACAACCATTCTATTATATCTTCATGTTTTTATGGCAATTAAAGTGTGGACATGAAAGTATAACAAAAGTAGGTCTGTTAATAAATTTATTATCAGTTTGTTACAAATTTTATTTGACACTGTACTAAGAAAATAATGCAATCACTGCATTTTGATGGACTAAATTTAAGTATACTACTCTATGTAGTACTTACTCATACATACATACATACATACATACATACATACATACATACATACATACATACATACATACATACATACATACATACATACATACATACATACATACATATATATGTATATAAATATTTCATCATACTAAAATGTATTTTCTTTCAACTTCCCCAAACAACAACGGCTACTAACTAAAAAATGCGGTATTTATTAATTTTTTTCATTGGTTTTTTATTTGTTTTTTGTTTTTCTTTTTTTCGCAGCAAACCTTTTAATGACTTTTAAGCGCGGCCAGTACGAACGAGTACAGTTTGTGGCTTAAGGCAATCACGGTTTTTGTTTAGACAACTTTCTTTGTTGGTCAGTGTGACTAAAAAATTTAACCAAGAAATTATTTCGATTTGCCTTTTTTGTTAAAAATTATGCTTCCGTTCGAATTGTTTAACACGTTTTCCTCATTTTTTCTTCTTTCTGTGCGATTATTTGTGCGTTTTTTTTGGAATGTTCATATGTATATTAATATGTACATATTGATGTATGTATGAAAATACATATAATCGTTTCTTTTCATTTCTAACTTTACCTACATAATAATTTCAAACTCGTATGTCAATAAAAATAATATATATTTCTTACAAATGTAGTTGACATGATGTAGTATGTCCATACTATTTGTTTATGCATATTCACTTAGTACTTGGACTAAATATTTATCTGGATATCTGCGAATATCAAAGATCAACATGAAGTTTTTACATTTTCTAAATGAAAAAATTAATCTTTTTTACAAAATTTTTGCATATTTATTATATTATTTTAAAAAGAATATTGTTCATTAAAGCCCTGTTATGTAATTTCTATAAAATCGCGAAAATATATCGTATATAGATAAAGGTTTTCATTAAAAAAACGAACAAATACATTTAGAAACTTCTTTTCGTATTTAGAAATTTCTTTTCGTATTTAGAAATTTCTTTTCATCTTTTCGTAAAAATAGAATTTGCTGTCGTATTGTGCCGTTTTTATGTCATTTCATTTATTAAAAGCTTTAAAATATTATCTGTGAAAATCAGATGTTTTCAAGTACCACGGCCACTTTCTTTTGCCATTGATTAAGCTTGCATGAAAATGGGTATTGGTTTGAAACAAATGTCAGCTTATCCCTTTGGAAAAGTTATCTCTATTTATTTTATACTATAGATATCAATTTGTTTAAATTATCGAATATCTCTTAAAAAATCTAACATCATATCACAGAAACACAAGATGGGAAATTTGTTATAAAACATTTTAGTCAAAAAAGAATCTACTTAATTAACAATTAACCCACGTATTTTGTGAGTGAAGTATCAATAACTTCATATCAAATACTTAAACGGGTTTTACTTGTATATTAATCTACAACATTTTGGATTAATGGTTGTTGCGTTTCTTTGATTTTTTATGCTTTAGAGAATTACAAAATATTTCTGGTCCAAAAATACATAGTAAAAATCTGTGAGACAACTTAATAAAATATATTATCATTTTGAATTTCAAGTATTGATTAGGCGTAACACAAACAAAATCAAATGTATACAAAGAAGTCTTTATGAATAAAATAACATTTATTAATAGAGAAATTTGCATTTGAAATAAAAAAATACAATTATTATCACGAGTGAATATTGAGCATAAAATTAAATTATACATAACATGTATGAACATATACATATGTATGTATATGTATTATGTGTATACCCGGCAGTTCTGTCGAACACTCCTGAACTATTTATTTTATCTACTATATACTTGGGGTAGTCGGTGGGGTAGACTGTACGTGCGACAAACATGTGCTAGTCCTACAAGGAAGTTAATCGTTACTCCATAGACAAAATGCTTAAGTTAGTTTTTTTAAGTTTTTACCCAATCGCTTACAAAGGGGGCTTATTTTCACCCTCGTGATGATGATTATTTTCACCCTCGTTTACAAAGTGTACTCCGACGGTTAGACGTTAGTGGAAATCACTGTCATTTCGGATGCATTGTCTCTTTGTCGAACTACTGGGTACAAATGTATTTACTACAAATGTATTGGCATGAATGGATGATGATTTAGCTGAAAGTTGTAAAATTATGATGATGATGGCATTTTAACTGCAAAACATAAATAAACATAAATCCTTATACAGAAATAAACTTTTGTAAACATTATATTCAACCCAATTTATGTATGTGTATACAAATGTAATATATATTATATTACATTTGTACATACATATTTACATATGTCTGCAACTTGTAGTTGTTTTCATCTAAAAGATAAACAACACTTGTTTGTTTTATTTATTTGCAATGAAAGTGTATGTTTGATTATTTATCTGAATGTTTAGTTTTGTAAAATATTAAACTTTGTACAAATATTTGCATAAATTTACAACATGTGTAAACAACTATTTGCGGTTTTAGTTATTTCGTTTATTTTTAAGAAAACGTGTGCATTATGTGCTTTTTTAAATTTTGTTTTATAAGTATCTAAAAATTTCCTAATATAAGTTCTTGTTTCTATTTATATAGAAATTTAGAATTAATGAAAAAATAGCCTTACAAATTTTAATATTATTTTTTCCGCAGGAAAGAATAATATTAAATAAAAATAATATTTTATTAAAATATTACAAAAGACAAATTTTTATCCATTTTTGCACTTTTTATTCGATTTTAGGCAATGGTACTTGTTATCTGATATGACTAAATTTTAACACCAATAACTTTTAACAATAGGTACGTTCAGACCTATCAAATATTTGATGAAAAATACGAAACCACTATTTTTTGTAAATTTATTTTTGATTTTGCATAATTTTGAATTACAAATAATGTAAAAAACCAATAAAGAACACTATCTGAATTGATGTCGTTTAACATATATTATGTTTGGGCAAATAAATATATATTTCGAAGAAATCAAAATGTCAATTTTTTAAGTGTGACGGCATTTTTTTCAAATATTTTATGGGTGTGAAAGTAGTTTTAGACCAAGGATGCCTAAAGTTTATTAGTATGTATGAAAACGAAATATGACAGAACTGATATATTTAAGACATCTCTATTATACGTATGTGTACCCAGCAAAAACGTGATAACGACAACATATGTATATTTAATCCCCAACTTACTTTTCAATGACTACTACATACCGTTTACTTACAAGTATAGTAAAAATTTACAAAAAATATTATATGGATGTACTCACTTCTTAGACTTGACATATTGTTTTCAAAATCTACTTTTTACACAAATTTTGAAAAGTAATCGTAGACACTGTACACGTATCCTCAAAACCTATATGGTGGTAAGTACTTACCCATTCGCCACCAAGGTTTTAAAATTTTACCATTTTAACCCCTTATGTTTCAATGTATTTTTTTAATGTGTATTTATAATTACAATGATTATAATATTTTAAGGGCTCACGCTTTTTTGTCAAATATTTTTTTAATATGAACGAACTTTACACACACCAAGAACCACACACGTGTATTTGTAATAAAAACCACAAATATTTTTCCGCATTATTGTTTTTGTTGTTATTGTTCAATATTTAAAGGTATTTATTTTTTTATTCATTTGTTAAATAGGGTGTTGTCTTTGTTGTCGTTATAGAGATTTAATACAACAACGACGACAAACAATAATAATATTTCAAAAGCAAAAAAGTATAAAATATTTCAAAGGTGAGGCTCATCTTTACGATTTATTGTTGTATGTACATTCATACATTCTTGAATAAAAATTATGTTATAATAAGACGTCGCTGTATTTTGACTCTCTCGTTTTTAAATAAAACACAAAACAAACACAGAAAACTTAATGATGCTGATTTTAAATATTTGTAGAAATTTCTAAAAAGTGTTAAATGACTGACATACACATACATTTGTACATGCTGAGTTAACAAAAAATTTTATATGAAATAAATGCATTTTTTATTTCAATTACTTGTTTTTTATTTTTATTATTATTTTTAGACACAATTAAAATAATGATGATGTGAACACACATCAAAGTACTCACATTGAACAATTAATTAAGCTAAATTTGGGAAGTCATTACAAATTGTGAGATTTTGTATGAGATGGCTTATGTTGTGTTATTTAGACATCAGGGTTTGAAAAGTTTTTTAATTGTTCTTTCAATAACGCAGTTAGTTAATATAAAATTCCTATGAATATACTATGAAATATATCATTAGATGTTATCATAGCGAGATTAGATTAATAGAGTTTATAAATTATTTGCATTCGGAATATTTTATATGTCACGCTCGTTAATATATGTATGTATGTATGAAATATCCATTAAATGCTATAAATTACGATTCAATGTTCAATGTTTTTATTTAGCAATTTACTCTATTATAACATATCATGATTGTATTCAACTGTATAACATGTGATTCTAGAGCTTTAAAACATATGTAACTGCAGCGATTTATTTGTATTTTAAAATGTCTAGTCTATGTCTAGTCTATGTCTAGTCTATGTCTAGTCTATGTCTAGTCTATGTCTAGTCTATGTCTAGTCTATGTCTAGTCTATGTCTAGTCTATGTCTAGTCTATGTCTAGTCTATGTCTAGTCTATGTCTAGTCTATGTCTAGTCTATGTCTAGTCTATGTCTAGTCTATGTCTAGTCTATGTCTAGTCTATGTCTAGTCTATGTCTAGTCTATGTCTAGTCTATGTCTAGTCTATGCCTTGTCACATAACTGAGTAGTCTAGATTTTATCTAGTCTGCGTCTGGTCTTTTCTCAGAAATAAGTTGTATGGTCTGCGTCTAGTCTCAGAAGTAGTATTTTTTTAATCTATTGCAAAATTATTATAGTGGAAATATTTAACTCTCTTTTGATAAATTAGTCATGACATTTCTTAATATTGTCACACCTATACATAAATAATAAATTTATATCGTTTTGGGAGAAACCGCCAAACGAATAAATAGTTGCTAGATACATACAATTTTAAAATACTTGAGTTGAAAAATACATAACTACAAAATACATACATACATAAGTACATATATTGATAGAAAAGCGAATAGATTTCCAAAAAAACACAATTTGTGCATTTTACTTTTTCTATTTTTTTAATTTTTGCACATTTTGTTGGATTTTCTTTGTATTCGGGTTACTAAAGGTTCATGTCAAGTGTTAGCGTTAGTGACTAGATGATTGCGGATAAGGTTTTTGTTTTCCTCCAAGATGTTTATAAGTGAAAGAAGGTAAGGAAAAATTCATCAGAAAATATAAAATAAAAAACTACCGTATGAATGCCAAAAATTAGAAACCAAGAAGAAGAGATAGCAATATTTGTGAACAAAGCATATTATATTTGGACAGACAAATACTCATAGACTAAGTAAATTGTAAGGTTGTGGATGACGCGTGAGAAAGTTTTTCTTTTAAAATCGTTAAAAAACAACAAATGTTTAAGTATGAATTTCTTAACACTCTCATACTTAAGACAAAAACTAAGGGGTGCTACCTTTTTATTCGTCGTTCGTCTGTCTGCGTATCTGAATTAATTTAAGCAGCTCAATGTTCAGACTCATAAAAACAAATAAAAAGTTTTTGTGTTTCTTTCCATTTCATGTTTATGGTGGGACTACTAAATATTATTGGAGAAAAATAAAATTATTTATTCATGAGACAATGGAATTGTATTTTTTGGAATTTTTTTGTGATTATTGTTTGAAACACACAGACAGACAACATTTTCAAGATTAAGGTTGATTTTGATGATGTGGAAAGTTAATTTAATTTATTATTTCGTAAAACATTGGAAATAAATTAAATAATAATTGTTTATTTATTAAAAAACTATAAGAGCAACAATACAAGATTTTATTGTTGTTGTAGTATGCAAAAAAGCTTGAGAGAATGTGTGTGATTATGTGTGAGAGTGATGTGGTTTGGTTTTACAAGCAAAAGAAAAGCAAGTTTGTTGCTTAAGTCTTTTGTATTTTAAATTTTTATTGAAAACTAGTTCAATTTGCAGCTGCAACATAACTACATAATCGAATATTTAGTAATTTTATTGTATAAATATCACAACAAATAAACAACCTTTTGTACAAAAGTTAGACAAACGTAAGTTTGTCCGTCTGTCGGGCTGTTTTTAGGAATGTTTTATGCTGGTATAATAATGAAATTATGTATTTATTTAATATTTGTAATTACATATACTTTGCAAACCAGCAAAGCAACACATGCGCCATTAACAGTAACTGAAATAATGTCGGTTTGAGTTAGTGAACGAGTTGCTTATTAAATTTAATGACATATTGTTTTAATTTTTATATTCGGAAAATGCCAACAAATTATTTATGTATGTATGTTTCTTTTACTTCTTTTCTTCTTTCATGTTGACAACTACCAACCGCTGTGTAACCTTATTCTTTCTGTTTATTTTTTCTCTTCTTAGATTGCTTTTTTATATTTCTAAAGTGTTCTACAACAGATACATTTTTCTAAATGCAAATATTTACACTATATACATATTTACTTACACATGCAAGTAGTATATACATTTATACTACTTGCATGTCAGTATATCTGTATCTATGTTTAATTGTGCATATGTGTTACATTCTTTCTCACAGGTGTATTTAAAAAATGCACATGTATTTACACATACTTCTACATTAACTTATATATTCAACTTACCTGTATATATATACATACGTATGTATATGTAAGTCTGTTAGCCAACTAAAGTAAGAAGTTAAAGACCAAAAACAACAAAATAATTAAATAAATAAACTTAAACAAAGAACTAGTTTTATTTACGATTCTGTTCTAGTTTTTTTTTTCATAAAAATATATCCCAATTACCGAGAACAATTATTTAGATACATTTTGTCTATAAAAATGTAATAAATTACAATATTGTTTATTATTAAAAAATGTGTACTTTTTTATTTGTTTAATTATATGCGATTGTACTTATTTAATGTCAAATTAAATACTTTGATATTTTTATTTTTAATAAATATTAAACAATAGGAATTTGATTATTTGTACTTGTATTCTTAAAATTCTTATAAAATTAAAATTATATGATTTGGACTTGTAGTTAATGCGTTATTTATTGCTTAAACATTGACAAGGATACTAAAAAGTAATACTTTTTATGTTTTTATCCTGGAGTATTTAACCAAGTTATTTTATTTATTCCTGAGAACGCAATACATTTAATTAAATGTTTATATGTAAGCAAATATCATTGTGGCTTCAAAGATGTTTTTGTATTCGGCTTTGCCAAATCACCATAAACTCTTGACATAAATTATCAAATTTAATAAACTGATTTGAGTCTTCCTTTACATTACCTTCATATAAACATGCATCCTTACGCGTCAAAATATGCCATTATAAACAGAATTACCAATTAAGAAACTATTACAGAACTTCCTAAATTTGATGAAATGACAATTATCATCTTAAGTATTTACCCACTTTATTCATAAACAACAAATTTTGTTTATGAATATCGGGGTTAAACTATTGTCTATGAAAAAATTTTAAGATTTTATTTTATTATTGAACCGAATTTTATTTCATTCATTACCAAACTATGTATTTATGAATATAATGAAATTTTTAGATAAAGGTTATTAATTTGAACGTGTTATACACAGATAGATGATTGGTCAGGCGGATATAGCTACTCTACTGAAAATTCCATAAGAATAAATTCTGGACCTAGTTGAAAAAGTAAAAATTAATTAATTTAATTCTTCATATTGAAAAGGATTTGACATGAGAAGAAATAATATCTATTTTTTAATTAAGTATTTATTATCGCTGAAAGCATATAATAGTATATAGGCGAAACTAATTGTCAAGGACCTAAGTCCCCTGTCAAAGACCTAACTGGTGAGAATGTATTAGTAGAAGCACAAAAATAAACACAGTTGTTCAAAAGGTACTAAATAAAAAATGTATTTTTTGGACGTTATTCTTTGTGTGTTATTAATGAAATTTTATATGGCAGTGAATGAAAATATTAGTTATTTATTGTTTTGAAAAGAGATTTTATTTCAAAACGTATTATAAATACCTACGTCTTTTTGTTAATTTTTTGTTGAATTCAAAAAAGTATGTAAAATACTTTTTTGAATTTTCAATACTAAAATGTACAGTTTTTCATTTTTCAATTTTTATTAAAATAAAATGTCAAAGAATAAAAAAATATTTTTTTTCGTTTGTAAAATATAAATTATTTTGGGGGTTTTAAATAAATGAAAAGTGTTGAAAAAAATAATAAACATTAATTTTAAGTGATAAGAAAAACTAATAAGTGGTAATATCCTCGCAATTTTGTGAAGAAAATTTGATGTTTAGTGAGTGCGTTTAGTTCTCACAAGTTTGTTTTATTCTCTCAGAGCTCGTCTGTGTGAAGAGAATAAAAATGTTTCTTTGAAAACCCCTTCAGTTTCGCCTATATGTACTACTATATGGCTTTAACTTTTTTTGAAACTGTAATTTTACTGATTCAGTAATCAAAATAAAAAATTTGACTTTGATATATGTATATATTGTATAACAAACAATATTATGGTAAATAAAAAAAATATGATAAAATTTATAGGTGATTTTAATTATAATATGATATTTTAGAATTGTTACAATAACCATAATATCTTTAAACTACAATCATAATTCTAACCATAATATGTTGCTCTTAGAAAATAGTTACCACAATGATGTTTTTTCTCTGCGTGCTTCTACAAGCTTTTAAAATATCTTACGAAAAGGTTCTTTTATTGGGGTAGGGTCAATTATATAAAGTGACAGTCTTAATATTTAATAAAGAGATTTTGTTCTATATAAAACTCGATTGCAATACTGGAATTTTATGTCAATTACACGCAGAGAAAAAAACATGGTTCGGCATGGTTAGGAAAACTATTCTATGTTTTTTTTGTAAAAATAACCAAACAATTGTTATTTTTATTAAACTTCATCAATATTTTAGTTACTGAAAACATTTATATGTTTATGACAATTATAAATTTGAGAATGATTCTCTGAAAAATAATTATTTTTAGAACAAATAAATAATGATAATTATGTAAACATATTATATTCTTTAGAATCATTTAAACTATAAAATAATCATTAAATGGTAGGATTTTACAAGCTTATTTTGGTATCGCCATTTTTATATCAGTTGTATGGTTTAACCGTACTAGATCGGTTTAAATAGATTGTTAATCAAATGCTGTATTAAAATAATTGTGAAAAATAAATACTATCTAAAAATATAATAGGGTACAGAAAAATTAATTATTAAAAAAAAATTATATTGTATTTATATTGGCTTGAAAGTGTGGATATATATATTTTATGGGAATATCAGTGCTTGGAAGTTTTGTGTTTGTTTAAAAGAAATAATTACATTTTACGCCGAGCACATAAGACTAACCATATTATGTTTAATATGTAACCATAATATGGTTACATGAAGACATGGGACTACTTGTAACCATAATATGGTTAATAGAAACAATAATATGATTACTTGAAGCCATTATATGATTACATGAAACCATAATGTGGTTGCTTGAAACTACAATATGATACTACAACATCACATTATCACTATATTATGATGAAATATTCGGACTATATTTAATCATAATATGATAGGTTGTTATACTAATAATGACCATAATATGTTTTAAATTTAACCATAATTCAAACTATAATATGTTGCTCTTAGATTATGGTTACCACAACTATATTTTTTCTCTGCGTGTATGAACGCGGAAGTAACTTTCTGAGGGAGATAGCATCAAATATGAACCTGTCCTCATAAAACTCGGTAAAGATATTTCGTTTTCTACAAAACGAAATATCTTGATCCACTATTATGAAATTAGTTTTCACTTTGACATTAACGTATTTTATAAAACATTTCATTATATTTCAACTACTTTGCATATTTCATTACTAAGTTTATTAATAAGTCAATTGTGTCTTACATAATTAATACATTTTTCAGCAATTATTATGCAATGTAGATCATTTCGAAAAATAATTATAAACATATTCTACTGCTACAGGTATTTATAAATAACAGCTTAAGTAGTGAAAAAATAGAAATTTACACATATACTTACTATAAAAAACTTTATATTTTACAAAACATTATTTCATAATCATCTGACCGTGACAAAAAAAAATCTATATAAATACATCAGTTAGTTTTTAATAGTAAATCTTTGCATAAAAATAAGTGAATAAAAAAACATTGTGTATTGGATCGAACTGCAATGAGGTAGAGGAGTTACCTCATTGCATTTTCTTCACTACTTTTATTAACAAGATCGACACTCAATGTAAGCAACCACAAATGCAACACTAAGTAATATTGTATATACTATGCATGCATGTATGTATATATGTATCATCATCCTCATCATCTTCTTTATTGTAATCATGATTGAATATTTTTCTATTAATAATGTTAATGATTATGATGATGATCTAGTCCATGTTGTTTAAAACTAGTTGAATAGAGATGATGGATAGATGAATATAATAAATAGCACATATTTACTTGAATTCGTTATTCTTTTCCTGTTTTTATTTAATACTAAAGCTGTTCAGTTGTTATCACTCAAGTTATGCAAAACTTAATTAATAAAGTTCATAGAAAACAAAAACATACTTAATAAATTGAAAACTGTTTGAGGATTGTCTAATTCATTATTCTGTAATATTGTTCCCCTTACTAGTAGCTCAATATATTGCTTAAACATGTTACAGTTTTTGCTCTCAGTTTTTTGAAAAAAATATACCATATATTTATGGATCTTAAAGAATTTCTATAGTTTTTATGACCTATTTAGAAAATTATACAATGAAAATCCAAAACTTGTTTATGTCTTTGTTTATGCTTTTTCACCAAAATATGTATAATTAAATTTTATTTACTATATTTTCAAGTTTGTGCAGCTGCAAATATTTGACATTATCAATTTTGTTTTTTTTTACTGTAAAATGTGTTTATTGTCTGGCCAACAACAATAACAATAAAATATCTATCTACTAAACAGCTTTTGTTACATTCCTTGGATAAATTTATATTTTCTGTTGTTGTTTGCTGTAATAATACTCAAAGAAAAAAGATTTTAACAAACATTTACCACAAAATATTTGCTAAAAATGGAAATCAGGTTTCATTGAGTAAAATACTTGTCTGTTGTAGATATTGCTGTTGATGTTGCAGTTTGTTTTTCTTTTTTAACCGACATTTGTGGCAACATCAAATGCCACTCCTTTTAATGCCAAAAACAAAAATCAATTTAATATTTCTGGTTGCATATACATACATATATATTTATAAAAATGTATTAGGGAGGTCAAAAAAAATGTTCATATTTCAAGTAACAATGTTTATCAACAGTGCACATTTTATAAATTGAGTTAATATATGAGCAAATATATATTAATAAATATGACAAATGTGTATAAAATTATCTCATTGTCAATTCCATTTCAGAATTTAAGAAATTTTCAATTGATTTTCAGATACTTCTAATATATTCAGATACTTATTTTTTTTATTTTTATCCTTTGGGCCATTACTAGACTCATTCTTAGTAATTCAGATTGTATAAGTCGTTATACAGGTTTTGCTAGGTATTTATAATTATAAATTACTAAAATGTAATACATATCCACCCAGTAACCTCACAAGAAACATGCTCTAAATCTGGAAGGGATTAAATAAATGATTAATATAGACTATTATAGAGATTGCTGTAGTTCTGGTCATCTCAAAGGTTCAAAATATACATATGTATGTTTTATTGTTATTTCTTAAGGTACGTTCAGACCTATGAAATATTTGACGAAATAGACGTAATCACTATTTTTCGCATATTTATATATGATTCTGCTTGATTTTTGTAACTGCAAATTAAGTTGAAACAAGTAATAAAGACGTTCTGAATTGATGATATTATGTTTGTACAAATAAATATATATTTCAAGGAAATCAAGATTTTTCGACAATCGAATTGATTTATAACTTATTTTATCCATTAAAATAGCGCCACCCCATTATACACACATACATATTGTTTACTCTCTTATAATTTGAACATGTTTGTTTTTTAATGAACAAAATTTCATAAAAAATAACAATCCTCTTTTTAAAACTAAATCACATGCAACTGTGCATCCAAAATATTCACATCAGTGCACTCATGCATATAAAAGAATTTAATCCTCGTTAATCATTATATACCAAATCGGTCAATAATTGATCTAGCTCCAATCCTATTCAAATCATTTTTTTTCAGCCTCATACAAACGATACTAGAAAATACGTAAAATTTGTTTGTATCTTTACAAAAATCGGCCCAATTAAATTTTAGATTTTTTAACAGCATTTTTGTCGCCATTACTTCAAGAAACCGTTTTGTGGAACATCGTTAGTTACCAAATAACTAGTCCTTTGACACTGTTATATAGTTTCGAAACAACTTCCTGGAAGCAATAGAAACATAAGTTCATTAAAAATATGGAAAAGATGTATATGTATGTTATATAAAATTTCATTAGAACTAGTTCCGAGGGTGGCAAATTTGATAATAAGTTTATTTAATTTTTCCTGAGCCGTTCAATAGATCTTTATCTATCGGCTATAATGCATACAAAGAACCATAACTCCGATGATGACATTATCTTTGGTATCAATTCCAACCTAGAACGAGTACAGGCTCCAGAACAATACTGGAACTGGTATCAAAACTGGTTGACTAAACGCATCCACGGAGACAGTTCCGAGGACGACAATATTATTGGTATTAGTTCTAAATTAGAACGAGTACATGACTAATACAATTTTTCCTTCGATACTTCTTTATATGTACTAAATAACATCTTACTGAAAATACAATTTTTTTACTAATGTTTGTAACTTAAATAATATTGTTCCTACACTCTCCTTAAAGCGTCCTGTATACCCGTTGTGTGTCATGTAGTCCATGATTTAAATAAAATTATGTACATACTAAGTAAAAATTCTTTCAAGTTCTGTCTTTAAGTTTATAAAAACCTCATAAATGTGAATTTAAAGTGAATTAGTATTAGATACAAGTGCTTGCACATATACATACATACACATGCATGTAACAATTTTTTCTTTCGAATTCAACAATGCGCAACAAAATCTAAAACCAAAAGTTAAACTGTTTTGCAAAATACGTAGTAATGTTTATTATTTTTGTTGCTGTTGTTGAATGTCTATATATCTGTCTGTCAGTCCATCTGTACTCGTACTTGTGAATAAAATGATTGCATGTTGGTCACTACAATTCATTATTAATAGATACATGTATATTGTAGACATGCTAGTATATATGTATAAGAATGTATCTTCTTAATGTATATAAAAATTTTTGTAGAGTTTGTGTTTTTATTACGCAAATAAAATTGAAAAATTACTTAATATGACAATATAAAAAAATAATGGAAAAGGAATTTTTTGATTTGTTTTTTAGTAAAAAGATAATTTTCTTCAACAAAAAGAGCGCCATATATATTACAATTTATTTAAAAAAATTTCTGCATCTTCCTGTGTGTAAAATCATTAATTTACAACTAAACTTTATACACAATCAACAATTGCAATATTTTATAAATAAATATAACATGATGAGTCCGCCAAAAATGATTTGGTGCTGCACCCTTATGAGGAAAAATCAAAAATGTATAATGAAAACTTGCAGTAAACTGCAAGCACAATAAATAATTTACCCTCATAAACTTAACACGGAAATTTACTATTCACGCACGCATGCTCTTCTGCTTAGATTTTGTTCATTATAGTACTTCCATCATAAGTATTGAATATTTGTTAAAAAGAGCACAAAACCCATAATATGATGCACATATATGTATGTATACGTATACATGATACCAATTTACAATTTACCACATTTCTTTAAAATTTTCATTTTGTTGCAAGTTATGCAATTCATTTGTTATAATTGCCTCAAACATTACACCTTTAATTTGTATTATAAAATGACTGAAGCGGAAAATCTGTTTGTTTCTATGTACTTGCATTCATGCAGCCATAAAGAGCTAAAATGTTCATATTTATATAGGCCGAAGTTTAAAGTCAAATGAATAATTTTCAGCATATGACATCTGTTTGTATAAAATTTGTGCACATGTTCTCAAAAATAAAACGATTTGCATAAATTATCTTTTTATAGGAATTTTTCGCTGTTAAGAAATGAATCAATCACATTTATTTTTGCAAATCAAATTATTTACTTTAATTAAAAATTTAATGACCACTTTCTCATGTGAAAATTAAATTATTTCTAATAGATACCTACCAAAAACATTCATGATTTCATGGATGTGACACTACAGGCATGAACTTACCATGCTTGTTAACTAATAGGAAATTAAAGAAGTATTTACAGGATCTCTTGCTTATAATGCAGACGCTATATAAAGGTAATTGAAAAGTAAGTTCTTGGGTGATTGCAAGTACTTAAATCGTTTTTAGTAGATAATTATTACTTCTATGAATATAAATAATTATTTTGCATAATTTGCAAGTACAGCAAAGTTATGTATTTGAGTGAGTTATTCTTAAAGCAAACAAACAGAGCAAAACGAACACTTTTCAACTAACACTCTTTTCTTGGAAGCTTATTTTAGCATTAATAGTAAAAATAATTTTATTAACAAAAGAAAACATATTTTTGGCAAAGACGTCATGATGGCAAATAAAAAGCACTTGACAAATAATAATGAACAAGTTAGAGTGTTAAATTCAGATGTGCCGAATTTTAAATACCCTCCACCAGCAAGCTACTATTTAAGAACACCAATTTAGCTATTTAATTTTTAGATAACTCGACAAAACTTGTGTTGCCGTAGTAAGGACACGAACATTTATGATTATGTGAAACAAATTTTGATTAGGTCCAGAAAAATTTATAATTTTAAGTCAAATTTTTCCCCAATGGCTTTTAAAAATAATGAAATATGTGCGTTTAAGTGATTTTTGGAAGTTGACTTTATATGACCAGTTACGGGCCTATTTGGAAAATGTATATAAAAATATGTGTGTCAATTTTTCCAAGATAGCATTGTTTATTAATACGATATGAGCGTTTAAGTGGTTTTCGGAAGTGGACGTTATATGAAAGCTATAATCAATTCTGGACCGATACAGATCTACTTTGATAGAATGATTTTTGTATATATATTTGAGGGGGTTATTAACGATAAACAAATTTCAGGATATATACACCTAGAGGTTATAGGAATATATATACATATTTTGTTGGATCTAAAATGAATATATATTGATGATACAAACGGAATGACAAAACTCTATCACCATTGATGGTGGTGGAGTGTATAAAAAATAATAATCAACATTTGTACTTAAGCCATCGTCATCTTCATTAACACCATGGTATTTCGTATAACAATTATTGTAATTGTTGTTGTTACTTTTAGTGTTAAGTTCATTAAACTTTTAAAGAAACGAAGAAGAAGTAAACAAAACAAATGTGTTTTTTCTCATGATAGAGCTAAAAGTAGATAACAAATGAATAATAAAAATTACAGCAAAAAATGTGAAATATTTTAAAAATAAAATAGGAAATGAAAACAGATCAACATACCAGTAAAATTGAAGTTTGTCACCTAAATATTAAGCTAAGGTATTCATAAATACATCTAAAGAAACAAATATAAAGTTTTAATGTTAAACAGTCAACATATGTATGTTGATATATGTAGAGGTATTTGGGGCAATCACAGTTTGATTGAAATACATTTGCGAATTATTTTTGTGTTTATAATTTGTATACTTTCAAATTCTTCAAAGATTTAGCAGTTTTTAAGTTGTTTGTACGATAGGAGTGCTGGTCAGAGGGGAATGGAACTGTAGCAAACTGTAGCTGTTGATAAGAAATGTTTCTTATTGAAAATTGAGAATAAAATCATAATATAAATTGTCTGTTCATTTACCCAAGTAGTTATAAAATAGAAAAAAATATATAGTAGAAGTTGCAAAAGCAAACACCGAAAAAGTGTTATATTCGACAATATCTTGTTTGTACAGCCACCAATAAAATTAAGAGTTTTCCAAAAGTATTTTTTATCCAGTTATATACGAATCATTAATTTTCCGAATAGAACCTTGGGGTTAGAGTTAAATGAGATCTGATTTTAACAAATCTGATCAGTAGTGTACATTTCAGTAACTAGACACTAGTCAGAGGGTATTTGTTTTAGCGAAATCGTGGAAATATATTGCTCATTTTCGATCCCAAATAAATTTTGAAGAAAATTTCTTTAAAAATAATTCAAGAAGGAAAATCTTAAGGTATTGCTATATGTATTGTGATCTGTGACGTGCCGTATTACTTATAACATAATGTATGAAAGCAATATTTTTCCTAAACGAGGTGTATAAATATATAGTTTGCAAATGGTTTTTATGTTCAAAATAAACCGTTATACCGGCCACCATTAATATATAAAACGTCTTTTCTAAAAGAACATTTTTTTTTAATTTCTTATGAGGTATTTTTCTCATTAATACATTCTTCTTGTGTACTCTTTATTGCGCTTGTGACCATTAATATTGAAATAAAATTATTTTAAGTTTTTTGGTATAACTAATGCAATAATTATTAGACGAATTTCATGTCGGTCTGGTTCATATGATAACACATTTTAGCATTGAACCATCCTATAACAAGAGTGGACTAAATAATTTGATCAAATATAAACACAAAAAAAGGTCAGCCGGACCTTCAGCAATTTAGGCTAACATTTAATATTTTTCAAAAATAATAATAACTAATTATTCAAACTCATAAACTTGAGAATTTGAATTTGTTTTGAAATAAAAATTTCACAATTATTTATTAAAAAACCTGTAACGAATTCATAAATAGTTATAATAAATATAGTAAAAATATGTTTATTTTTATGCACATTCGTACGTGTTCATTTCTTTAAAACGAGGATGATAAAGTCACCAAAAATTTCGTTAAAGTATGTTAAACCTGTGTACCTAACAAATATTTTTGATTTATTTTGGTCATATGATTATGATGATTTTTCTAGTCAATCGTACAAACATTAATACCAAAAATATGACACAAGTGTATTAGTATTATTTTTTATTTTTTTCTTTTTTAATATATTTTAATAAAATTTATATATTTTTGTTGTGGCTGTTTTTAGATTTTCATTGCTAAACGAAAGGTGATAGAAACATTCAAGGTTAACATAAGTGTTTAAGTGCGTTTATATCTAAGTATCTGTCGTAATTGAAATTGAGTATAGAAACTAATTCTGCTGCTATTTATGAATCCATTCGATGTCAGTTATTGACTATAATTGTTAAGCAAACAACATGAAGCAATAGAATATTTTCAGTTATTAATAGCGATAATTGCGTATGATTGAATGAATTGATGAATGTTCATCAATATTAATGTGGTTTCAATAAAAAAGCGAAATCAATATTATGAAGGACTAATTCATGGGGTGTAATACTAATATAGAGAAATAATATAAATTCTTAAGGTTGACTTAACGGAACATATTAAAATAGTAAACATCATTATTATTTTCATTTAAGTCTTTCCGTTTTATTGCCTTGACCTACCTACAATATTTCTATTAATATAATAATATTTTTACCACCTTGTTTTTCGCGTATGTATGATAGAATGCAACAATTGGATGTTTGAATATATCAGGAACCCAATTCTTGAATTTAGGAGATAATATTTCTGAAAATTTAACTTAGAAACAACATTCATAATTATTAATAATATTTGCATAAGTTCTTAGTAATATTAATTTCCATTTTTTTATTTCAGTTTATGACAGCAGTGCAGATCTTAATGTCGCTGTCGATGATGGTGATGCTTCATTGTATAACGGCGATGCGAATCATAAAGTGTGGAGCGGTTCACAAGATCAATTAGATAGCATTGTAATGGAAAGTCCCTATGACATGTACTCAGGCAATACATCGACATTAGGTCGTCCAGCACGTTTACGACAAATTAGTCAACCAATCGATGTCCCACCACCACCCATGAAAGAAGAGAGCAAAAAGAAGAAAGATAAAAAATCATCCAAATCCTCAAGTAGTCAAAGTCTATCGGGTACACTAATACGCCCAAAACCAATACACCCGGCCACTTTACAACGTCATGGCATACCAATGGGACCAGGACCGGGAAGTATGATATATGGAGCTCTGCCCGGACCTCCACCACAACAACCACCTATGGGTAGAAACTACCATACGATAAGTCATCGAGGATTTCCACCAGGTCCTCCATTACCACCGCATCATCATCCAGGCATGCCACCGCAAATGCATCCACAGATGATGCATGGACCACCACCACATCACATGGGTGTACCAATGCAGTTGCCCGTTATGATGCCACAACAATACGCCACCCTGCAACCTTCAACTTCGACGAAAAAGAAGAAGAAAGATAAGAAAAGCACAGGCATTCCGGTAGGTATGCCAATTGTACCACCGATCTATGCTTACCATCATGCACAGGCTATGGGTGGCCCTGCACCCCCACCACCACAAAGTGTCATGGCTCAATCGATGATTGGGGAGCCAAGACCTCTAGCAATGTCAAGTCGAAAATTAGCCGCCTCCATGGGTAATGGTCTTGACGATTCAGGCAACTCTGGTGCAGAGTCGCCTGGTGGTACCGGCATCTATAGGCGAAAAGGTCATTTAAATGAACGCGCATTTAGCTATTCCATACGTCAGGAACATCGCAGTCGCAGCCATGGTTCCCTTGCTAGTCTACAATTTAATCCTCCCGATATGAAGAAAGAACGTGAAATCGCTCAAATGGTAGCCGGCCTTGATCTAAACGATGGACCCGAAGATCCACGATCTATGGGACCGGCCACACTACAGCGTAAACAAGCAGCCATGATGAATGGTAATGGCGCCATCTATGGCAACGGTGGAGGACAGGCCATATATGGGAATGGACCGTCAAGTAGTTTTGGCAAACCCAGAAGATAAAATGAACCGGCCATAAATTTGGCAATTAGTGTTGTATGAAGGAGAAAATCAAATCGAATCAATTTGAATTTGATTGAGAATATTTTGATTTTGTTCACATTTTATTGTTATCTAGGTTTATCTATAAAAACATTATCTAACACACTCACAGACATTTTTAGATTTGATATTATTTTAAATTGGTTATTAGCACAAACACTCATACATTCAGATGATTGCAGAGAGACAGCCATGCAGACAGACATTGAAATTATTTAATTTTGCTGAACTTTCAAACCACATACCAAGATAATTGAACTTGATCGCAAAACATAAACAATTAAATCGACATCAAATTTAAACAAATATTTCAATTACAAATATAATTGACTATCTACTGTCTGTCTGATGATCTGTGTGCGGCTGTTTGTGTGTGGTGGCTGTGTTTATGACAGAGAGTGTATGTGGATGTTAACATATTTAGCGATGCTGGTCAATAGAATTGCTTATTATATCTTTCTTTTTCATTTATTTTTTTTTTTCAAATTAAAATAATATATTTGTATGTATTTAATAATATTTTTTCTTTATTTTCCAATACAATTTGAAACTAATAAGTAATTAAGTTATATTATAAATACAAGTCGTATTTCTTCTATTGTTTTAAATAAATAATTTAATATAGTTCGAAGTAATTTTATCAAATCTCTATTATTAATACGACCAATAATGCATATATATTTCCAATAATATATGTATATAAGTGCGCGTAAGAAACTTTATTTGAATTATAATTGATAAAAAAATTAAAAAAAAAATAAAACAATTTTAATCATATGTGCCTTATTAGGTTTATTTTAATATTTGCTCAATGTAAAATTTTTCACAATAACATAACATTATATTTCTTGACGCAACATTTTAAAAAAGTACTGTATATTAAAATAGGACGAATCAATTGTATAATTTTGTTAAATATATACATGAATATCTAAATACTATAAATACAAAATAAATACTTACATACGTATGTATGTATGCATACATATACTTACAATTAAAGTTTATTTGTAGTTATTAAGTAAGTGTGTATGTTTGTCCATATTAGAATTATTTAGTTGTAATTTATTTAGGATTTTATCTAAATAATATATTAATAAAAATACATACGAACAAATACAATATACATACATATGTATACACAGAAACATATTATAAATATATTTATGTAATATACACAAAACAAATAAATTTAAAAAATTTACTATTTATATAAAAAAACAAAAATAAACACTTAAAATATTTACCAATATTAATACAATAATATGTAACAAAGTAATAAATAATTAAATAAATATGTTTAAATTTTGTATGTATTCCAAAAATAATAGTGTTTTTATTTGAATATCGATTAAAGTTCTTTATAAAAAAGATATAGTCCAGTATCTCCGACTATACATTTCGCATTTTATATAGCAATATAATTTATGTATGACATTGGCGGTTAACCGATTTTTCTAATTTTATTTTATTTTTTAATAAATAAAAATTTAACAAGGGATTTATTTATTATAATACATTTATGTTTATATATCAGCGTCCAGATATCGATCTCCTTTTGTTGTATATTTACAAACTTATTCCTGTCGAGCTTTATTCTGTAATTTTTGAAAAGACGTCGATGACTTTAAATCGGAACTATAATCAATATTAAGGTCAGTTCAAAAACATTTTAACAGGGTAATCTAGTTTTATACAGAACATATTCATGTCGAATTTTATTCAAATATTATAATTTAATAGTGAATTATGTGGTATTCAGTGATTATCGGAAATACGCATTTATGTCGAATTTTATCTCTAAGTCTTTGATATGTGCACACATAACAAATTCCAGTCGAATTTTACCCCAATTGCTTTATTAATTATTATGTGCATTTAAGTGATTATAGGAAGTGGATGTATATGGGAGCTATGACCAATTACGGGATTATTCAAAAAAATATTTCGGAGAGCAATTCATATGTAAACAAAACATAATTGTGTCAAACTTTATCCCGATAGCTTTATTATCCAAAGAAATATATTAGTTTGGTCAATTTTCGGAAGTAAAGTTATAGGGATAAAATTCGTTTCGTGTTGGTAGCTTTGTCCAATAATAGACCAATTTGGTAAAAAATTGGTAGAGTGGTTTAAATGTACACAAGATATAGGTATTGATGTTAATTTTATCCTGATAACTTTATAATTCAATGAAACATATGTGTTTAAGTGATTTTCGGATGTGTATATATTGTATAGGAGGTATGAAATTTGGTGGAATGGTTTATATATACACAAAACATATGTTTGTCAAATATAATACCGAAAAAATTATAATTCAACGAAATATGTGCCTTTAAGCGATTTTCGGAAGCGGAACATGTATGGGAGCTATGACCAATAATCGATCCCTCAAAAAAAAATTTTTTTGTAGAATGGTTTACATGTACACGCAACATATTCAAGTCACATTTTATCCCGATAACTTTACTATATTTAAAAAAATATGTGCTTTTAAGTAATTTTCGTTGGTAGTATGATATCATATGGGGAGACGGGTCAATTATGGACCGATTCTCATAAAACTCGGTAGATAGATTTATGCTCATAAGAAACATGCTAATTCTCAATACCAAACCAACCTTATCTATAAGAAATATTTGTTTGAATATTTCAACTCTTTAGTTTTTTCGTTCGGACCCTATTATGTATAAGTATTTCAGTTTCACAGTACAAAATAATACTTTCTAGAGTATGAAATAAAATTGTTTACAAAATTTTAATTTTATAAAATTAGTAAAATTTTTGTTAAAATTCAATATATATTTTTCAACAAATTTTTTATGGATTCAATAGGAAATCTTGTGTATTATCATTGTCAAAATACAATAAGTAATTTATTTGTTTCAGATAAAAGATTGGCTTGAATTGCAGTACAAATACAAATAACTTGCGTTATTCTTTCAGTAAAATAATTGTTTGGAAATGTTGCGAATATTTTTTATTGTTTTTCGTAAAGAGTATATTATTTAAATAAGAAAAATCCTGAAATTTTTTCAATAAAAAAATTACGAATTTCCTGATAGGTCCTATTTTATTAAAAAAAATACTTGGCTTTTTAATTTTTTGTTTGATTTTGAATTTATTTTTTTCTGTAAAGATTTTGGCTCATATAACTTATTTATGTCAAATTTTAAAACAGATATGTCCGTTAAATGGGTCCACTTGTATGGAGGCTGTCCGACTGATATTTCCCATTTTCAATACCAAACAAACCTAGAAAATCCGGTTAACCGAAATGTATGGAAATTTTTAAAATATACAAATATTTAGTTAGAAGAAGACTGTGGAATTTAAATATAATTCAATTAATTGTAATGTGTTCAGTTTAAAAATTATTTGAATCACGCAACTAAAAAGTGGAAGACTCAATTATTTCAATGTTTTTTTCTCGACTCGATAGTTACAGAACACGGGCACTGAAGATGTAATTCACTAGTTACGTTCATGGAAGTAGTCATAGTTGGGTTGAATTCACCCTGCAATACTATTTATTTATGTACTATATATGAGAAAATAACAAACAATATTTTTGAAAAAAGCCTCAGCGATTAAAAATCTTGATCTCAGTACAATAAATATTAAAAATCTTGATCTTAGTACAATAAATATGTTTACAGTCAAACTCAAACATTCTTATAACGAATTCTAGGTTATTACGAACAAGTTTTAAAGGCCTGCTATATTAACTATATATAACTATTTTTATACAAAAAACATCTCTTGTAACGAATCCTGTGTAAAACGAACTATCTTTTCAGTCGCTCAAAAACAATTTTCCTTTTTATAACGAACTTCAGAATTATGTGTTGAAATCATAACAAAGCTAAATATCTTTGTTGAAAAAATCTTAAATTTGTTAAGAAAATTATGAACAAATAAAATCAATGGTATTATTTTTTTAAAAATAATATAAAATAAATTTATATGTATGTAATATTCTTAAAATTTCGAAAATTAAATTTTTTTTGGAACTACAAAAACTTCAATTGTTTTATATATGTAAGCTTTTTTGCTCCATCGTTTTTTATTGCTATTTAAACAAGTAATATTTCTATATTCGGCTGTGCCGAATCTTATATACCCTTCACCAAGTATGTTTTAAAAAACAGTTTTTATTTATTTTGTATCTCTGCACACATGTCACACTTAACATACACACAAACAAATATAAACTGTAGCAAAAAGAAATATTAACCGTTGTACTGTAATACCACCGTTGAACTGTATTACCACTCTCAAACAAATATGAGCTGTATTACTAACATATTACTGCTTTATCTCCTTGTTCCTGTTATACCCTTCACCTTCGTGATAACAGAACTGCATCCAAACATACAAAAAAATACACAGCTGAATAAAACCAAATACATCTCCACACGCACATGTACATCTTTATCCGATTCACAGTGTTGTTGTTGCTTTTTTAACAAAGCATGAAAAAAATGTGGCTTTTTTGATGAAATTTTTAGAGGTTGTCTCGGAGTTTTGCTCATATCTCCGTTATTTATAGACCGATTTTGCTGATTTTAAATAACGATCTTTTCGAAAGCATGTCTGACTGAATTATTGATGATTCGGATCTCGCCGATATCTGGGGACCTCTAAAAACTGATTTCAACAGACAGACAGACAGACGGACATGGCTTAATCGACTCCGCTATCTATAAGGATCCAGAATATATATATTTTATAGGGTCGGAAAATTATATTATAGAAATTACAAACGGAATGACAATCTTATATATACCCTTCTCACGAAGGTGAAGGGTATAAAAATGAAATTCTTAAATAAATATAAATGTATACTTTTTACATTAATTTTTACTTTTATTACATTTGATTTTTCAAAGCTTGATTGACCATATGCATCCTGAAAGCTGAATCAGAGGCGAGTTTTCTTAAAAAAGAATTTCAGGTAGTGAAAGAAATGTCTTCTAATGGTTAAATTATCTAAAAAATTAGTTTTTGAGAAGATTTCGAAAAGAATAAGTTTTGAACCCACTTATAGATAAGAACAATCCACCGATTTTTGGGCCAAATTTCGAGCAATATTTCGCTATTTTGCAATTCGACCTGTTCTTGGTGGTTAAAAAGCCTCAGCGATTAAAAATCTTGATCTCAGTACAATAAATATTAAAAATCTTGATCTTAGTACAATAAATATATTTACAGTCAAACTCAAACATTCTTATAACGAATTCAAGGATATTACGAACAAGTTTTCAAGTCCTGCTATATTAACTATATATAACTATTTTTATACAAAAAAAAGGGGCTTAAATGTCAAAGTATATTGATGGACTTGTGAAATATTGCTAAATTAAGTTATATTTAACACAAAAAGTTCACAAAACCTAAAAAATTTTAAATTCAGTTTAAATTGTAGGTAGTCTACTGTAACGTAACTTCAGATAAAATGCACCTTATCATATTAAAACATCAGAAAGAATATTCTTTGAAATTTTCCCATAAAATAAACGTATTAGATTTTAGAAAAGGTAATGAAAAAACATATTTTATTTCTCTCGTTTTATTTTTTAGTAGTATTTCTAAACCGGTTATCCGGTTAACTTAAAAAAGTTTTTCCGGTTTTATGTCTCGGTTAACCGGCTTCAAAAAATATAAATCTTTAGTACAAAAAAAATTTTTTTTGACAAAAAATAAAATTTGTAAAAAATTTGTATAAAAAATTTTAAATATTATAGTCTGTTCGTGTTAAACAAAAGTTAGGATATGTTAAAAATATTTTTTGTTTTTTTTTTTCGAAATATGTGTCAAAATTGTCGCAATTTTTAGGTTATACAGAATAATACATATCTTGGGTTATGTTATACATAACAATAGTTTGGTCCATTTCAGAAATTATTAATTTGTTTTGGAGTTTTTATGACCGTTATAATATAACAAAAAATTATAATTATTTTTTTTCGCGATAAGTTCTCAAAAACGGAAATTTTGAGACCAATTTCGAAAAAGATTGCAGAAAATATTTTTTTACAAATATTGTTATTACTTTTCTCATATTTAGTACACAGAAAAAAAGTTTCAACATAAATATTATGAACTGCTTTCATTGGCAAAAGTTAATCTAGGAGCCTTGACTTAAAATATTTTCAATTTAATTTCATTTATTTTTTCTTTTTGTTAAATTTTTTTTATTTTTTTGAAAATTTCTTTTGAAATTTTTTTATTCCTTTATAATTTTTAGATTGAAATGTTCGCGAAATTGGATTTTATGAAGAAGACGTTTTACTATGTTTGCTGATGTTTTGTTGCTAAAGATTTTGTTCTTCAAGGATTGAATTTTTATTTTTTCATTTGTACAATATTTGCTAATATAGAATTACTATCTACTAAATACGGAAACATATTAGTAAATAATGGACTTCTTTTGCAATTTTTTCATTAATATCGTAGAAAAAAGTAAAAAATTCAAAAAAAAAAAAAAAAAAAATCGTCATGTACAAATTCATATATGTTATGAACTTTTAATATTCTGCATGAAAATGGTTTGGGAAAAAAGTCATGTTCAATTCATAATATTTATTACCAAATTCATTCCAGATATGAATTATTTTTATCTGTGTACATACATAAATAGTATCATATATGTATTGCAAGGTCAATTTATCCCTTTTATGACTACTTCCATGTACCTAACTAATCAATTGCAGCTTCAGATCTGTATATGATTGCTTTCTTATGATATATTACTGTACATAGCTGAACTAAAAAGTGCAAATATCTTATTCAGCTATTCATAATGTTACGCAAAATATTCTCATCAAAATAAATACATATAAGTATATTAAATAAATTTCCGTTAATTCGGTTAACCGGTTTTTTGTTCTCGGTTAACCGACAAACCGGTTCATTCAAAAGTCGATTTTTTATAAACACTATTTTATAATGAGCCAAATCCTCTCTACTAGACTGATCGACCCAGCCGCCCATAAAGGTCTCTTCAGAAAATGACTTTTACTCATTACTGGCTTACAAATACAAGTAAAGCAATGAAATTCCACTCACATCAGTTTTATACGAACCAAAATCTCTCTACCAAGTTTGGTGGCTTAAAAATACGAGTTAGGAAATACTCCATAAGAAACTATTATACAAACATTATTCTGGCTACCGAATTTTATGCGGAATGTGTCGGAAAATTACTTTATCGCTAATAACTGGCATAAAAATACGAGTACTGCTATCATATTCTAGGTAAACAAATTATAATATGAACCAAAATCAGTCTACAAAATGTTATGAGGATCGGTCGATAAATATAAGACCATGAGGACTATTCAGAAAATTACGAGTACACGATAAAAATCGACATAAAGTTTATACTTGGAAAGATAATTCTTCATTCGAAATTTATTAAGGATTATTCTATAACTGACCCTATATAAAAGGTGCTTTTTAAAATACTAGTTTTCCTTATTTAAAAATACGAGTAATATGATGAAATTTGACATAAACAAGTTCTAAACAAAATCTGAGCATTTTATTTATAAATTACTCTTACGCTCATTGTATAGAAATTGAAAAAAGTATATATTGTTTTCAAAAATGGGGGTGGGTATATAAGATTCGGCACAGACGAATATACGTTACCCTAATATATTTTTAACTTTATTAATCTTAAATTTTTTTGAGAAAATTTAATTTTTAATAATGTTTGTATCGTCACCTTAAGGTACATCGACTCAGAATTATTTTCGATTAAGACATGGCCGTCTGTCCATGTAAACCTTGAGCGCAAGGTACACTCTGCAACTTTCAAGATATATGGAAGATTTAACAAATACTGACGTCAGGACAAAACTTTTATATAATAAGAAAGAATATTAAAATTTTGGCAGGAACATCAGTATCATGCTATCATACATACAGGACCACCCTAACCCTGCATACTATATTTGCAATTGGAAATTAATATTAATAAACAATCACTTTCTTACAACTTTACGTTGTATATTGATGAGAAACCGATTGACCTAAAATGCAAAATATGAATTGTCCACCGAAACAAAAAGGTTGAAATAATAATTTATTTCGCGTATAAATTTTGTTGTATAAACAGTATAATCGTGGATCTTGATAATTGAACATTGCGACTACATACCAGGATAAATACCTGACATGGAAGTATGTAGTACTACATGCCATTAAAACATATCCATCCAAATGAAAACATGTGTCCACTTTAGGTCCCTCTAGGTTAATCATTTCTTGTTTCTTGTCTTTATTATTAAACGATCACCTGACCATTCCAAAACCAACCCATTTAGACAGCAAAAAGAAACATACATAACAAGGCAATAACTGCAACAACAAGAAATAACTTTTGACTGGTTATTTTGACCTGAAAATTATGTTCCAAAACATGTTTGTTTATAGATTCACAAAAATTTTTTAAAGTTTGATTGCAGGCAACTATGTCGATCGGCCGGACGGCTGTCTTGTTGAGTCAGTTTGGTATGTATTGGTTGGCATACAAGGAATTATGCTAGTGAAAAACGATTGCGACTTAAACAAAATTGCGTAAGATGCAAAGTACACACACATTCACAAACTCACACATTTAATTAAACATATCTACTTACAAGCATAAATACTTTTTCAAAATATGTAATCTCATAGATACAAATTGCAAGCAGAAGTAAGTAAAGTAATAAAAAATATGTATTAAGTATACATATTTACACTGGTACATACATATAATGCATATTTTAAATAAAAAGTAAGCGTATGTGGCATGTTATGTCGGTTTAACGCAATTTAAATAAGAAATTGTATTAAACCACCAACGAAATCCTTTAGTAACGTGCACTTATGTATGTATGTATGTATGTATGTATGTATGTATGTATGTATGTATGTATGTACATTAGAGATATAACTAGGTATTGACATTTCAAGCGACCCAACTTTTAAAATCGATGTATTCAGATTTGGATAAAAAGGCCAGATAAAAATTTGGAGCTTTATCAACTAATAACTGCCGACGTTAGAGTTAGACATTTTCATATAGGGGGTTTTCAATTGGGTAGAACTTTTCAACCATTTTTTAAGAACCCAAAATGTCCAACTTTGACTTTTTCTAAGTAATATAAAACTTTTTAATGAGGCATTTAGTAGGTTAGGTTGATACATCAAATCCGAAGAAATACACCTAGGCTACAATCGGGCCTGTTGTGAGCTCCTTATTATGAGAAAAAAGGAACTGAATGAATTATTTTACAGTGTTCAGAAACTCAGTTTCCTGGGAGTAATTCCCAAGAATCTTCCAATCAGTGTTAGTCAGGAATGTTATTTCCGGAATAACATCACTTCCAAGATACTTGGATCCATCTTCGACGAATGCCTGACAGTGGCAAAGAAAGTGCTCCAGAGTTTCACTGTCCTCTCCACATGCTCTACATACGTCTGAATCCGCACGTCCAATTTTGCATAAATGTGCTCGTAATTCTGTGTGTCCACTCAGAATACGTACTATCATACTAACTTCAGACTTGCTCATTTTAAGGAGATTTTTCGTCTTGCTCTCATCAGGGTCACTCCATAGGATTTTCGTGGTTCCACCCACTGTTTCATTATTCCAAGAGGTCTTATGGGATTCTCTTACTCATATTTTTAGTTCAGCTTTTGTTGCGTCAAATGGTTTTGCGTTATAAGTATAATAAACTGTAAAACCATTTTTAAATCCGGAAAAGTCGGGTAAGCAGATTTGTAACCAGTTATTTTTTGGTTATCGTCGAACAAAAATAAGTAGTTATTCACCCTTAAAGTAATTACTTACACTTTTCTCCAATATTACTTTCCTACTTACAGGGTAAGTAATGATTTTGCTGGGTAATATAACTAGATTCTTAAATATTCATCTGAATATATAAATTAAATAGAAAAATTGTATATCTGAGATACATTTTTTGAAAAAGGGGCGGAATGTGGGGATTGACACCTCCTATATATAATTTTCAAAATCATTAAGTAGGTTCTATGACTGGTACTGTTTGGTTTTTATCATCCCACCCGTCAAATTGATTGAATGAATATCATACACGGGGACTTTCATGTACTTTTTCGTTTTATAACTGGTATTTATTATTTTTATACCCTTCACCTTCGTGAGAAGGGTATATATAAGTTTGTCATTCCGTTTGTAACATCTATAATATAATTTTCCGACCCCTGTCTGTCCCCAGAACCCCAGACCGGTCCATAAATACCGGAGATATGAGCAAAAATCCGAGAAAACCTCTGCAAATTTCATCAAAAATTGAGATTTTTTTCATGCTCAGACAGAAATTGCAAAAAACAAAATAGTTATTGTACGGATTGGTACGCATTAGGGATGCCAATTGGATTTTTAAAAGTCCCGGTATTCGAAATTTTTAAATGATCTTAATAATTTACCGACAAAGATAACATTTTCTATTTCATATTACAATATAAATACATTAAGTATCTGTTTACTAAAACAGAAAGCTTTCCCATAAGTATTTTGTGAAATTTTTTGAAAACAAATTAATTCAATGTACTAAAAATAATAAAATATGTAGTTATTTAAATACAGTGCTTTCTAGATACACCACTCATGTGACCAACCGTCTTAAGCTCAATATCGGTTTTCAATGACCGTTAGGGAAACACTACAAAACTGGTCTATACAAAGTATAGCCATCGTAGTTCCAGCTTTTGCCAACTTATCATCAATATTATTTCCAGTTATATATTGTGTCCTCTTACCCAAATAAGAGAATTATCATCTCGCCATCTTATTAACAGGTTGACTGCCAGTATAGAATATGATATACCCATATTCGAGATTATTAGAGTCATCTTAAGTCTAAAAAATTATTCAATTAATAATGTAATTCGATTTAAAAATAGACCGAAATGTTTATTTTATTTTATGATCCTGCTTATTTTTTAATCAAAAACTATTAAAATTCTCTTATTTAATATTTTATAATGTATAAAAATCCCGGTTTTCGGTACTTTAAAATCCCGAAAATACCGGGATTTTTCCGTTTGGCATCCCTAGTACGCATGTTTATAAAAACAAGGAAGAGCGAGAACAGCAGAGTAAGAGTAGCAGAGCGAAAGCAGCACTAATGTGTTGTTATTAAATAGAAACATGAAATTAATTATGTGGAGCCTGGCTTAAGTAAGAAGCCATAAAAGGGATCTTTTTGATACTTTTTCGTTTTTTAAAAGGTACTTTTTGAATTTTCTATTATATTGAATCTAGAAATATGAAATTAAGTATGTAGAGTCTGAATTAGGTGAGAACCCATAAAAGGGAACTTTTTAGTACTTTTTCGTTTTTCAAAGGATACTTTTTGAATTTTCTATAATATTAAACCTAGGAACATGAAGTTTAGGATGTAGATTCGGAGAATATACTAATCTATAATAATGAACTATGAACCATTAAATTAAGTATGAAGAGCCCGGATTAGACAAAAACATATCAAAGGGGATTTTTTGAATTGAATTTTCTCTAACATTAAACCTAGAAATATGAAATTAAGTATGTAGAATTAGGCGAAACCCCATAAAAGGGATTAGACGAGAGCAAATCAATGGGAACGTTTTGGTACTTATTCGTTCTGCAAAAGGTACTTTTTGAATTTTCTATAATAATAAACCTAGACACATGAAATTAAGTATTTAGAGTCGGAATTAGGTGAGAACCGGAAAAGTGAACTTTTTAGTTCTTTTTTGTTTTTAAAAGGTACTTTTTGAATTTTTTCTAATATTGAACCTAGATAGAGAACTCCAACTTGTTGTTATAAAATTCGCACTGACTGTTCTTTTAATAAATCATGCTGAAGGGTGTATAACATTCTTTAAAATCAACCGAAAAAAATTCTTCCTGAAAAATTTAAAATTGAAACTCAACCATTGAATTTTAGTAAATAGGTAGATTAATCAAGTCAAAAATTTAAATGAAAAGAAACATTAAAGTCAAAGTCGGTTTATATCTTTGTAAACAACATTCCAAGGTACCTACGGGTATTAAAAATTAATAAAATTTACATGTATTATTTACGAGTGGATTTTTTTGTTATTTTGAAAATATAAATATCTGTGAAATTGCAAATTGTCTATCAATCTATGCCAAACTTATCTATCTGTCACGTCTCATGTTTTGAATATTGTACGACAAATATTATAAGTGCTGGTACTGTTCGTAATAGAGGAATTTATTTTAATATTTTCATTATAACAATTATTGTAAATGGTGGATGGATTTAGTTTTTCTTTTTGTTTTGTGCAAATTATTTGCATTGACTCCTCTGACGTGGGTTTGCATGTTTTGCATTAATTACAAATCTAATCAACCATTGTTGTTCATTGACTTTAAAAGCTCACAGTTAAAGTTGAACTGGCACAGCCACAATTGAATTGTTTTTGAACCCTGATAAAGTATATTTTGTTTTTCATACGGTATGTAGCACGTGGAGGTTACAATTTTACTTCTGAAACCTCAAGAGTAGAGGCCGCGTTAGATTCGTTATAGCCGGTAGCAATATTTTTACTTATACAAATGCATATTAATGTAAACAGTCAGGCTGGCTTTTATAAATACTTTGGCGACAACATAGATATTTTCTGTTTTCATTTGTCTATTATTGTTTTTTCTTATTTATACATAATTTTATTTTGTCATGTCTTTGAAATATTTCCACATTCTGCATTCAGACAAGGATTATAATTGTTGCTCAGAAAATCGCATTCAGTGTATGTGGGCTTGTTCTTAACAAAATTAATTTCTAAATATTACAAAAGCATTTAATAGGTTTTTAATATCAAATGATAAAGGTGTGCTCAAGAACTACCACTAAGAACTACCACTATGAAAAGTAAAAATTAATTCTGAATCTGGGGTTGAACTTTCAATTTGTAGTTAGAAACATATTTGCCAGATGATTTGGGCCCAAAATTTCGTGAAAAAACGTCAAAGTCGTGAAATTATATGTTATAAATAATAAACATATTTGATGAAATTTCTTCTAATTTTTAAACTTGCGAGACATTTTTATCATTTTCAATTAATAGCAAGTAAGAGTGTTATATTCGGCTATGCCTAATCTTCTATACCCACCATCAAACCTCTTTTGACTCGAATAAAACTTACTTATGTCGAAACTTACTCAATCATGGATCGATCCTCATAAAATTTTTTAGATAGATTTTGACTTGTATGAAACTTATTAATGTCGAATTTCATTTATATACTAGTATTTTTAAGCCAGTAATGAGCGTTAAAGCCATTTTTTAAGGGAACCATATATGGGGGTAGGGTCAATTATTTACCGATGCTCATAAAATTTTGCATAGTGATTTTGGATCATAGAAAATTACTTATGTCAAATTTCATCGCTATATTCGTATTTTTAAATAAGTTATGACTGTTAAAGCTGCTTTAGAGGGGCCACTTGTATAGGGGCTATCCAAAAACGTGGACTGATATTGCACATTTTCAATACCAAACAAACCTTACCTATAAGAAATATTTTTGTGAAATTTCAACTCTCTAGCTCTTTCCATTCGGACTATATCCTGCTTTCAACAGACAGACAGACATGGGTAGATCGTCTTAGAATTTAGTGAGGACTCAGAATATATATACTTTTGTGGGTCTTTGACTTAAAATATGCTATTAAAATCAAATCATGTATAATTATGATTACAATGTGGAAAAACATAATCGATGTGAAAATTCTTTAATTGTTGAAACGTGCAAAAAATTTGTCCTGCATTACGTAATTACTTTTCCCGCAAGAAAATAGTGCAGCTGCAGATTAATGGATGACCATGATTGAGATTTTCCAAATAATCCTCCATCGGAGCGAGACGCTCTGATGGCTAAAAATAACACAGGTAATGTACATATAGCATAAATCCATGGACTTCGGACGATCGCCCCAGAACATTTCTCTTATCTCATAAGAACTTATAATTTCTCCTCTCTACATGATTATCTACATCCTTGCATATGTTAACGTCAGATCCGAAGAGTCAAGAAGAAAAATAAGAAAATTGAAATAGGTTTTGATGCCAATTCCCACCACGTAGCTTGGGATAGCACAAACAGGGAACAAACCCTCATGGATTTCCTTAATACTAAGGACTTAATCACATTGAACTTAGGTTAAAATTCTACCTTCCTCAATAGAATCAGAGAAGAAGTATTAGATATTACTTTATGTTTAGAAGAGCTTATAAATGAAAGTCAGGATTGAAGAGTTTCCGAATAAGTTTACAATGTTCGGGAACTTATTAAAGAACCGTTAAGTTAAAAACAGTTTGCAATGTTGAAACAAGTACGAAAGTATAGTCGGGTGAGACCCTACACCAGTTATGAAAAATATGGACCAAGCCCGATAAAGTTTTGTGAATATATTTATATAATATTTATTTGTACTGAATTTCATCGCGATATTTGTGTTTATAAGTTAATTTTAGACATTCAAGTAATTTTCTGAAGGGAACTTTGTATGGGAGCTAGGCCCGATCTTTATGAAATTTGGCAGGGTCATCAAGGCTTGTATAAAACTTAGTTGTGCCGCTTTCTATCTACATACAGTTATATTTAACATAATTATGAGCTCAGAAGCCCTTTTCGGGGGATTTTGTTGTATGGGGGCTAGGTGAAATAATGAACCGATTTTATTCATTTTCAATAGGCTTCGACATTGGGTCAAAAATGTGTGTGCCAAATTTAATCCAATTATCTTGAAAATTACGATCTGTACCTTGCCAGACGGACGGACATAGCTATATCGGCTCAGAAAACGGTTATAAGCCGGTTGGTATACTTTATTCTTTTTGGGTATAGGACCTCTAGTGTGTGTAGGGTATAAAAATGATACCTTAGTATAAAAATTCTCAAGTGCCCTGGTTGAATCGTTCGAGCACAGCTGCCTTCTGCGACAGTGGAGATCGTCCAGGAGAAACCCTGGGCAACTGGGACATCCGGAAGTTTCGAAAGACTCTTCGAAAAGTTGTCAAATCAAAAATATAAAAATTCACAACGTTATCAAATAAACAAAATAGTATATAATACATGAGTTTTTCAAATCTTAAAAACGTATTCGAAAATTTTTAAATGTTTTTAAATTTTTTTTATTTATTTACATATGTATGTGAAAATGGCCCTAAAATTGTATGTAACCCTGCCACATAAATATGCTATTCAAGATTTGTAGGATCTCATATTATAATTATTAAGCTTTGGTATATAAATATTATAATATTAGTAAGAATGTCCGCGATATACATATGTATGTAAGTTTTAATTTTATTCGTATCTAATATATTTAGAAAAATCAACAATCAACCGGTTTTTTACTGTTCCTACTTGTTTTCAAATAATTTTATTTGTTTACAGATCTATTAAAGAATCAATTCATATTAAACATGAATATGTAAAGTGTTTAATAACAAAGTAAATCACAACATTGAAAATCGCATATTTGCTAATACATATTTATATTAAAATAAAAATATTGGAAAACATTACTTATTGTGGTTTCGTTTAATGTTCCTTTAAAAATTCGATCAATATTTTGATATAAGAAAAGCATATAAGAAAACTTAACAAATTGTTATCATGATAATTTTATAATCAATATAAAATGATCCACCTCAATATAAAATGGTCTGTACCCAAACAAATTAAACAAATTTTTATTAGATTGAATCACAGTTTAATTTATCAAAAACAAGTGTCTTTTATTTTATCGAAATATATCTCAAAAATACTATTTATCCCAGGAAAATAAGTCTATTATTTCATATCATTATTTGTTATCACAGCATCACTATCAGACCCATAGTGTAATGTCTGCTATTCCGAAGTCTTCACTATGGGCAACAGTAAAAACGTGCACATCTGAACTAAAAATTTGCAAAAATTTAAGACCCATTTAAAGAAATTTAAGTAACTTTAATTTGTCAATTTGTACTGAGATCTGGAGAACGGTTTCTTTTTTCGTTCAATACATAAGCATGCATTATTTGAGACTTGTACCTACATCAAATTCGCAAAAAAAACTATTACTTGACTCTATTATACATAAAGTGTATATGTGATTAGCCAACTTGAAATTACAACTTATTTTTCTTCTTTTCCATTATAAAATGTCAAAATTGTGCTAATTTTAGCCAGTTTGCTAAACCATTGATTACTTAATCGAACCGCTAGTAAATTGATGTTTGTCAATTGACCTTGTTTTAACCATTTTCCGTTGACCTAAGTTTCTCCGCTTTTTATGTGATTTTTTAAGAATTAAACCTTCATTATCTGTATAAATGTTTATAGTTTTAAGTGGTAAGTAAAACTTGCCACTACAAGTACGTTTGATCCATCAAATATGGTTTACCTCAAGTCAGTAAGTAAGGTGCGACGCATTCATTTGCTGTTTTCTCCGTCATTGTAGACGGCAACAACGACGTGTTTGTCATCATCGTCTCACTCACCTGTAATAAACCGTGTTGAGGTTGATTTTTCATTACCTCTCTCTTACATATCGTGATGAAGAGAGAGGGATGTCTGTTAGTGTTTTGCTGTGGTAAGTAGAATGGTGCGGTCGATTGTCTCAGTTTATTTTTATTATTCATTCAAACTTCCAGATACTTTATTTGATGTAGTTGTACAAACGTTTACATACATATTTATGTATGTATGTAGATACTAAGTACTCGTATTAGTACATAGCTGTTAATTTGGTCATTTATAGCCAAACACTTGGCCAACTAGTCAGTCATCTAGTAAGTATTACTCTGTTTAGATACACACACACATACATATGTATGTGTGTATGTATTTGAGTTTGTCTTAGAGGCTCTAACTAAATAAGTGACTGACTGAATAAATGACTGACTAAATACATTCATACATAGGAATATGCTAACGTACAATATATTGGGTTTGTATGTTTTGTATGCTGGTTTGTTTCTTTCTTGCGATCGATTGGAATGCGGACAATCTGGTCAGCAATGAAATTTTTACGCTACCAAAAGTTATGAATGCCATCTATAGAAAGTCAGTCAGTCTTATTGGAAATTGACTTTAGTTGTACGAGTATTGATGTATGTATGTACGCTTGTCTATTTGTGAGCTTGGCTAAAGGTATAAACGTAAGTATTACGTTGAGATACTTGTCTTAAGTTAACTCTACACTTGACACATCTCTAACCTGTTGTCTTGGTTAGGTTGGGTTCGTTGCGGTTCTGTTTGATTTGATGTCTTGCTGACTTATATATTTATAAGATAGCTGCGACTGCATTAAATGAGTTTTGGGCGTCCACTATTTCAAACATGTACTTCATATATATTGCTTTTTGTTACCTCAATATTTGGATGTCTTTAAATTTGTATGTGTTTATTTCGTGTTGGTTAGATTAGATAGTTGGACTTGATTAAATTTCATTATAAACTTAATATTTCGTTTTATTTCTAATCGAACAATGATCACAAATGCATTTAGTTTTCATCCAATTATACCCTTCACCATTGTTTGTAATTTATATAACATAATATAATTTTCCGACCTTATAAAGTATATATATTCAGAATCCTTATAGATAGCGGAGTCGATTTAGCTATGTCCTTCTATCCGTCTGTCTCTGTGTATGTTGAAATCAGTATTCAGAAGACCCCATATATCTGCGAGATTCGAATACTATTTAAAATCGGCCCAATCTGTCCATTAATAACGGGGGCAGGAGCAAAAATCAGAACAACCTCTGAAAATTTCACACATAACCACACTGTAAATTTCGTTATTGTACGCTTGTTTATAAAATCAATGCAGAGCGAGAGCAGCACTAATGTGTTGTTATTGGCTAAAAACACGAAATTAAGTATATGGAGCCGACTTAAGTTAGAACTTATAAAACGGAAGTTTTTGGTACTTTTAAATATTCTATAATATTGAACTCAGAGACATGAAATTAGGTATATAAAGACCGGATTAGGTGATAACACATAAAAAGGGACTTGTTTGTACTTTTTTGTTTTAAAAAATGTACTTTTTGAATTTTCTATAATATTGAACAGAGCAACATGAATTTAAGAATGTAGAGCCCGGATTATGTAAGAACCCATAAAATGGAAGTTTTACGTGCTTTTTTGTTTTTCAAAAGTTACTTTGGGGATTTCTTGTACTTTTTCGTTTTTCAAAAGGTACTTTTTGAATTATTTTATAATAATGAACCTAGAAATTAAATAGAGTCAGAGTTAGGTGAGAATCCATAAAAGCAAACTTCATTGTAGTCTTTTTTTCAAAAGGTACTTTTTTGAATGTCCTTTAATATCGAATATAGAGACATAAAATTATGAGTAATAATAACAACCTTTAAAAGATATCATGGTGAAGGGTATATAATATTCGGCACAGTCGAATATAGCACTCTTACTTGTATTTTATTATAATAAGATTTTAATACAGTCTAAAAAGCATGCATGATTTGATATTACTTAGCAACAAGGACTATCTCTTACCATCTGCATTGCTTGAATTTACAAAGTAAAATTGAAGCCAAGTTGAAGGATGCCAATTTGAAAATCCCGAATCCCTGGATTTGCTGAAATTTTAGTTTCAATTTATCTTTAAGCCATAACTCATAATAAAATAATTAAAATTATGTAATCCGAAAATCCTGAAAAATTGAGGGATACACTAATATACCATTGGATTCTTTGATTGTAGTATGTAGTTCCCACAATAAGTTAGAATCCATAAAATATAACCTTTTGTTACTTTTGTTAAAAGTATGCAAATCCCGGAATAAATAATAATCTATTATATGTGACTTTTCATACGTTTCCGTTTTTCAAAAGGTCATTTTTGAGTTTTTCATAAAATTGAACATAGAAGTATGAAATTATGAATGAGTGAGTAAAAACTAGGGATACCAAACGGGAATTCCCGATTCCAGAAAATCCTGGTATTTTCGGGATTTGAAAGTACCGAAAACCGGGAAACCCTATAGGAGAATGTATACAACATCACATCCATAGAGATATACCGAGGCGACTATAGCGTCAGTTGTGCCCTTTTTCAAGAAAACATGTTTGTTGGTAACTAAAAACGGTGGTGTGTTTTAATATCCAGTGTCATAATGTCCATAGACCTTATGACACACTAAATTGAGTCATAATGTCCATGGAATTAATGACAATTTCAAAAATGTCACAGTGTCCAAGAGCAATGCGACAGAAAATCCATGGATTTCAAAGAGTCCATTTATCAAAAAAGGCTTATTTTAGCGAAGCCGGTATTCGAAATTCCACAGAGTTTGAAACCCATCCAGGACACTTTTTAAATGAAATCTAAAATGCAACATACACCAAATTTAGGAGCAATTCTTTTCGGGATAAGTGTGTCCCTTTCTTAAATTCTAAACAAATTTTCCAATACATTTCTATTTTGTGTCACAATAACCATGGACATTATGTCACTTTTATGGGTCTATGAACATTATGATACGCCACAACTAAAAACCTTATGGGATTCACTTACCCATGTTTTTAATTCAGCTTTATTTTGTATTAAATCCAATACAGTATTAATTGTTTTTTGATCGTACCCTGCCATCGTGGTGCCTCTATTTTAATATCAGTTTTAGGATTACAATTGTATTTACAGTTCATAAATTAAATTTTGTAATAATTTTTCTCGGATTGATTGAATGTAGCAATAACTTTCAAAAAATTGGATTAAAGGCCAATTTTTTTATATTTCGGATTTGTGAATAAAGTCAATATTCTCCTCCACAGTGGGGCAGAATGGAAATTTTTTGGAAATAAATCTGGCATTTCTAAACGGCTGATCCGATCGGGATAAAATTTGGCATGAGCGTAGCCAAGGAGCATTCGAGTTTAAGTTTTGAAGATGAACCCCGCAGATGCCCCAGGGACGGAGCTGTGGCGGCTCAAAGTAGGGTACCTACGACATGTAAAATTTTTAAACTCGTGCCATTTTTTTGGTTTTCACCCAAATATTTTCTGAAAGCGCTCGACGAGATCTTGAAAAAACATGCTTGGACATACTACTTATCTCTTATAATATCCGAGTTATAGGCATTTAAAAAATTAGTGATACAAAATTTACCATACGTTGGTCCGCCTTTTTTGAATACCGGGCGTAATTTTGGACCAAATGGACTCAATTTTTTCTTGTTAGTTAGACAACAAAATTTCCAATAATATACAAAAAAAATTTCAGATCAATATCATTTACAGATCCAAAAATATACGTTTTTTAATTTAAAAATTCAAAAAATTTTAGATTTTTGACATTTTTTTTTTGCCCAAAATGTGTCTTAACTTTTTTATTAATAAAAGAAAATTTTTTTTAATAACATATAACAATTTTAAAGTTTTCTAAAAGGTATCTTTACGCAGAACGCTTTGGCGTAAAAAACTTGTCCTATTTTTTGAAAATGTTGCCACTGCGTCCTTCCGAGTAAGACCCATTTTTTATTAAAACTTCAACTTTGGGCGACGTGTTCTAAAATCCCAAATCTGGGATCAGAAAACTGAAAGCAGTTTTGGAAACCTCAATATGTTTTCTATTTACTCCAAAAGTATTTTCCCAGCCCTGAAAGAAATGTGGACCCTATGGGCAAAAATGTAAAAAATCCCATTTTTCTTATTTGAAATTTTCTTATTTGAAATGCCAAATTTAACATATTTATCATATTTATCCCTTAATATCTTTTTTTAGTTAGATATGAAAATTATCAACCCTTTACAAAAAATTCAAGCCAATATCTCGATTACATTCAAAAATATGTTCATTTAAACCTGTATCCTTTAATTTCATATTTTTCATATTTTAGTATTAAATATGACAGAACATGTTTAAATCTTATATTTACCTATTTTCTATTTGTTTGCTTATCCTTATAATTGAAAGGTCCTATCACGCTTAAATTTTCAGAAATTTATAACTATGTTTTACCTAAATTTTTTCGACAGATCATTTCGTTCTGTTTTGTTTATGATCATGTAGGTAAAAATATACAGGTAATGATAATTTCGATTCATTCTATATAAGAAATATCAATGACTGAATTACAGGTTATAGTAATATAGTCCTAAATGTTAATAGGTAGACAGTTCTTAATTTTTTACTTTGGAATACCTGTATCGGAAATGACAAGAATTGGTATATAAGTAAACTTCTCAGATTTTAAGTACCATAGTTAATAAATCTACAATGAAGATTACATTAAAGTACGAAGAGTTGTGTTCCGTTTTATGGAGTGTATCTTCAAAAGAGCCAGAAAGAATTGAAGACATTTCAAATTATATAAAATCTACATACAGTAGAAAAGTAGACAAAACAGGCATATCAAAAATTGAAAACTTTTTGATGTAAAAAGTAAGTCTGTGGATGAAAATAAAAAGTAATTTCGATTAAAATTTTGTAGTTGGATGGAAACTACTACGGAAATCTCAACTTACAACACATCAGCAGGAGCGCCTTGCAAGTCATACGAAGACTTATGTTTAAGGTCAAAAAAAGAGGGTCACACAAATACTTTTTTCAATCTCAAATGAGGAAATTGCTGATACATTTAACGAAATGCTGAAAAAGGAAAACCAACCTATGGATGCCGTACATATTGCAACTAGTATTCCTAATGCATCACCAAAACGACTTAAGCGAATTGTCGAAAGTATACCAACTCCAACATTACAATCAAATTTTACTAAAGAGGAAGCAATAGCGCTTATGTTGGAACTGGGTCTCAGTCGAAATAAGTACCAAATATTAAGGAAAGCTCTGCATGAAAAAGGACACAATATATTACCATCATATAAGGCGATCCAGGAAAAAAAACGAACTATCCTACCATCACCTATTGCTGTTAATGATGTGGAAGCTTGTATTGATATATTATCTTTGCTCGAAAACACAGCATCAAGAATTGTGTCAGACTTTTCAGAAGACCAACTAAGGAAAATTCATAACAGTGATGTTGTCTTAATGTGTAAGTGGGGATGTGATGGTTTATCAGCACTTCCAGAATACAAACAAGCTTGTGGAAGTCGGACATTAGCAGACTACAAAAGTGTATTTATGTCATCATTAGTGCCATTACGAATTCGTTCATATTCCCTTAATCCAACATCGTCAAGCATCGGAAATTCATTTGACGATATATGGATCAATACAACTCCGGGTTCAAAAAATTTTTGTAGACCCATTGGATTTTGAATATATAAAGGAGTCAAAGAAAACAACAAAAGATTTAGTGGAATATTTAAAAGATGAAATAAATGCACTGGAGCCCATTTGCATAAAAATAAAGGAATTCTCTATTAACGTATCATATCACCTAAGCTTAACAATGATTGATGGAAAGGTCAGCAATGCCATAACAGAAACTTCTTCCTTCCTCAATATGTAATGAGAAAAAGTCGCAATTCTCAAATATAAACAAAAGCAGAAGTATTAATGAAGAAGTCCTGTCTTTCGGAATTTCACCACTTCATGCCAGAATACGATTTTTGGATTACTTTTTACACATAGCATACGACCTCAAATATAGAAGTGTGCCAGAGAATATTACTAAATCAACAAAAAATAATGAAGAATTGAAAGAACTGAGAGCTGCGGAAAAAAGCAAAATCCAAGAAGAATTTAAAGTTCAGATGGGATTAAACATCGACAAACCACTTCCAAGTTGCGGTAGTACAAATGACGGTAATACGGCGAGAAGGTTTTTTCGTGATTTTGAAATTACTTCAAAAATAACTGGAATCGACAAGGAGTTGCTTCGAAGAGTTAACACTATTTTAATGGCACTGAATAGTAAACATAAAATTAATGGAAATCGATTTGGGGAATATACATCTCAAAAATTTCTAAATTACTTGTATCTCTGTATCCATGGAGGGAACTAACACCAACAGTACACAAAGTATTGTGTCATGGTCAAATAATAATTGAATCGAATATTCTTCCACTTGGCGAGTTAACAGAAGAAGCCCAGGAACCGAGGAATCGGGATTTTAAGTATGTTCAACTTTTCAGCTCAAGAAAATGCTCCAGGCAATCACAGAATGAAGATATTTTTAATAGTTTACTTCTATCTTCTGATCCTGTTCTTTCAACTATGCGAAAAAGATGGATTTGTTAAGAAACTATATCATCTCAAAACGAGGAAGATTTAAAGGACTTATATTACCTTCTGGATATGTATACCGATATGACAGATTATTTTATAGAAAATAAGTAGTGTTAGGAATTAACTATATAAGTAGGTTGTAAGAATTAATTGTATTATGTTTAAGATAAACAGTTCAAATAAAAAAGCTGACGATATTGTACTAAATTGTGTTTTATATTTCGGTGGGCGGGAAAGGTGGTTTGTGTGGTGTGATTTAGGTGTTGTTGTGCGTGGCTCATAATAAAATTATATTTTTTTTATTGTATATACACTAACTAAATAATTTTTAAAAATTGTCCAAATATTTTATTAATACTAAAATATGAAAAAGATGAAATTAAAGGACACAGGTTTAAATGAACATATTTTTGAATGTAATTGAGATATTGGCTTGAAATTTTTTGTAAAGGGTCGAGAATTTCCATATCTAACTAAAAAAAGATATTAAGGGATAAATATGGACTAAATTGTTGTAGCTATCTGCGACCCTATTAAAATTTTGATATAAATCATAGTTTTAGAAATTTAACAAATATGTAATATATGACAAAATCTTTATTTATGAACAAAACTCAATGAAATCTTCAACGCTTGTTAAATTTATCATTTCAAATATTTTTATTTTACATTTTTGCCCATAGGGTCCACATTTCTTTCAGTGCTGGGAAAATACTTTTGGAGTAAATAGAAAACATATTGAGGTTTCCAAAACTGCTTTCAGTTTTCTGATCCCAGCTTTGGGATTTTATAACACGTCGCCCAAAGTTGAAGTTTTGATAAAAAAATAGGTCATATTCGGAAGGACGCAGTGGCAACATTTTCAAAAAATAGGACAAGTTTTTTTCGCCTTTTAGAAAACTATAAAATTGTTATATGTTCTTAAAGAAAATTTTATTTTATTAATAAAAACGTTAAGACACATTTTGGGCAAAAAAACGGCAAAAATCTAAAATTTTTTGAATTTTTAAATTAAAAAACGTATATTCGTAGTCCATTTGGTCCAAAATTACGCCCGGCATTCAAAAAAAGGCGGACCAAGGTATTGTAAATTTTGTATCACTAAATTTTTAAATGCCTATAACTCGGATATTATAAGAGATAAGTAGTTTGTCCAAGCATGTTTTTCAAGTTCTCGTCGATCGCTTTCATAAAAATCTTTTTAACTTAATTATTTAACTTAATCTTTTTTTCTTAGAAGAGTGATACTTGACTTTTCTTTTTTTATCACAACAACATAAATAATTATCAATTCCGCTTTCATCTTCATTATTATAGAGGACTTTCTTAAAAAGTTTAAAAAATATATGTGGCATATCGAGTTAATAAAATAAAAGTTCTTACAAATAGTTTCAAATGAAAAAGAGGCATGACCCTTATATCGCCAATTTACGATAATATGTTAAAAATCTTTTTAGGGGAAAATAGATATAGTTCCCAGCAACTCAAAAGGCACATAAAAACGAATTGTGATGGTGTGTGGCTTATCGAGTTACTGCAATAAGCCCTTCAATTATACATTTTGTTATACAATTTTGTTAGGACTAATAGGTGAAAAAATACATTCATATGAATAAAACCCTGTACTACCATAATGCTCAATTTCGGCCCACTCTGACTCCGGCAGTTCTTGACCGATAGATCTTTGTTTCGGGTCTACTATCCCACAATACTAACATTGCTAGAAATTTTATTCAAATTGGAAAACATCGATTTTAAAAGTTGTGTCACTTGAAACGAAATTCCCGAAAATATTTTAGGAAATTGTGATTTGTTAATTATTTTCATGATTTCTATTGCTCCAAATTTTTAAATTTATTAACTCTAATTTCACAATGTATAAAGGAAAATGCCAAAAGTATAAGGAAACTAACTATAATAATAGTTATTTTGCAATTAGTCTTTAACATTCGGACATTAATATTGCTAAATACCAAATTTTAGGATATTTATACATTACATGTTAGTTAGCTTTTAGTAAAAATCTGTAAATGTTAACTAGAAGTGATTTTTCTCGTAGTCAACCAGAAAATTGCTGGCAGGATATGCATTAACAATAAAATATATTTGTATGTTTCTATCTGAATTTTATAGATACTCGAAAGTTTATCTGTATATTCTTATGTATGATGAGATAAACTTAATATATATGGAATTATGACACGTATGTCATTTATATTTGTACACGCTTTGAATTTGAACTTTTAATTTGCAAATAACCTAGTAAACCTTTTTTTGCTTGCGCTTGTATGGGGGCTATTTGAAATCGTGAACTGATATTGCTCAAACAACCAAACAAACTTTACCTATAAGGAATATATGGAAAAGTTTAGCTCTTTTTTTTTTGAACCCTATCGTGCTTTAAAAAGTGTCAACAATTTTAGGGCAGTTTTTCGTAATGAAATATTGGGGTCCTATTTCATTCCATCTAGAATCTAAATTAAAAAAAATGTGTTTTGATAACTTATGTATTATTTGGGGCAAATTTGTGTTTAGATGTAATATATAAAAATGAATGTGTTGTGTTTATTTGTGGGTTTGTTTGTTTGAAGTCTATAGACGGCTAAACGGCTGGACCGATTTTATTGAAACAATACCTTCCTGTATATCTGAAGAAACTATAGGCTACTTTTTATTTTAAAATTTCAAGTAGGCGAGGTGCCACGCTTACTTATTAAATAACTATTAAAAGTCGTATACCTTGGAAACTGGCAAAATTAATATGATTAGTTAGGATAGAAAGTGGGCGGACTTGCAACAAGAGGCGTGGAAAATCCCATATTAATTAAATACAAAAATTCGTTTATCTTGGAAACTATTAGTGTTAAAAGCGTCAAATTTTGCACGAAGCACTAGAGTTTTGAAATTTTAAGTGGGCGAGATGCCACGTCCATATTAAATCCGCATATTTGAGATAATATAAGAGTTAAAGTCTTCAAATTTTGTCGGAGCGACTTTAGTGTCAATATGATTAGGATGCGTGACACCTCCCATATAAATGAAATACAAAAATTCGTTATTCTTGGAAATTATTACAGTTAGAATTTTTAAAATTTGCAGGAGTAACTCTAATATCTATGTATACATTTTGGG
>NC_060952.1:70566604-70570071 GCF_022045245.1 Lucilia cuprina
TAAGTGCATCAAAAAATAAACTTTTGAATTTTATATTAATGATATAATGATGGTGATAGTTAAAGGGTTAATTACACCACTCCATAGAAAATGCAACACTAAATATAATGTTTATTCTAATTATATTTTTGTAAAATCTATAACATGCTTTTAGGAGCAATCATTTTTTGTTTAGTAATATTGAATTTTTATTTTTATATAGAATAAAGCATAGCATAGTACACATATGTCTTTGAGTTTCCAGACTTGGCTAATGAAAAATATTCTTGTACACATATCCATCCAATGTTATTTTCATCATAGGTGGTATTGGACCAATTTCATTCAAATTACACCATTAGATATCATGCACAAAAGCATCTGTTTATGAAGCCAAATTTACCCGGTATATACCCACAATTTTCCCAACTACTATGTAAATAGCGGGTAGAATCCCATCAATTCATATTAGCAATATTGGCGCATACAGTTATATACAATGGTTTGTGAACTTGATAAAAGTTAAAATAACAACATAAACATATGGCAATATTAGTTACAGCAAGTAGTATTTCTGTTATATTTTTGGTTTGTATACCAGATAAAACAAACACACTTTCAAGTTGCTTTGAGAGAGAGAGTTGCTGCGAATCAGCAGATTTCGCTGCGCAATCACACAAACACGTGTATTTCTTATGGGAGCTAGGCTGCTGCGTATCCCTAGGCCCACTTTGACTTGACGCAGCACATATAAAAAAATGGTTTTGCTGTACACAGCGAGACGAAATTTCTGTGCACAGCAGGATGCTCTCTTCTGTCTTTTTGAGAGTATTTATTTTTTTTAATAAATAACAAGTTAGAATCAGCGTTGTCAACTTTAAAATTTCAAAAAGCTCCAAATTGAGGAACGCGTATTTCTCGTAAAAATAGCACTAAGATAATATATATTTCAGTTTTTAATTTGTTCTTAATTCAGTCATGTGAACGATTGTGGTAAAATTGACTTCTTTCGTATAACATTTATTTTTTTATCGCTGTACTCGTATTTTTAATTAGTCATAAGAGTAAAAGTAAATTATGAACCGATACTCGTAAAATTTTGTCTTGTACAGAACTTGTTTCTATGGAATTTCATTTTCGTATTTTTAAATAAGGAATACTCGTATTTTAAATAAGTAAGTGAAGGTAACCTTATACAGGGACTATGATCAGTTATAGATCAATCCTTATCAAATTCGTAATGAATTATTATATTCCTATAAAGATGTTGGGAAAGCCGAAATTTTCACTCGATTAAAAGACGTTAACACGTGCCGCTCGTCGCCCAGAACATACATACATTAGACCGACTCACAAAAACAAAAAATGTTACCCCCTTAATATATACGCTGTTATGTAATATATTACCCAAAATATTTTCCGTTGATTGTTGTCCATTCGAGGACAGTTTTCAAGAAAATATCGTATTTGTCGTGGTAAATTCAATTTTTTACCCAGCTTCAAAAATTCTTTGTTATGTTTTATATTGGTTTCCAAATGTATGTATGTATGTATGTATGTATGTATGTATGTATGTATGTATGTATGTATGTATGTATGTATGTATGTATGTATGTATGTATGTATGTATGTATGTATGTATGTATGTATGTATGTATGTATGTATGTATGTATGTATGTATGTATGTATGTATGAATGCTCGCTTTCGCTGAGACTATACATTTAATAGAGAAACCCCATTTAAAGGATTTAAGGAAGTAAATTTTTCTAAAAATACTTTAAAATACTTCTACTGATTAAACAATGCTAAAATTGAACAACCGAACATGAAGAAGAGATTTTGTAAGATTTTCATTTTATACTGCCAAAAAAAAAATAATTCTAAAATGTCTTTTAAAATGTTACACCCTAATATCGACCTATTTAGATTTTCAATATTATTTTTTTCTGAGAAATTTTTAACTGCATTTTTTACATCTTTTGATCCTGACAAAATAAAAATAATAGAAAATATTTTAGCTGAACTATTTATATTTTTTTGAATGTGCTCCTTTGAAATTTTTAATCTTTTTACAGTGAAACACAACCACGAAATAAAGAACAGTGAACGCAGATTTACTTCATTTTATTTCTAGTTTCATATTTATGTAATCTTGTTCGTGTCTAATTTTGAGTATCTGACGGTGTACTATATAATTACATCATTTTTAATTTTCTGTGATATTAATTTAAATCATACTAATTGCATTCGCAAAAATAAAATTTATTGTTCGCATTTGCTAAACTGGCATTCACAACACCCTAATATATAGGTACCTTAGACTGACCGGATTCTATATGACATGAAAAAATGTGGGAATCTTGTTCGTCTTAACTCTACAAAATTATTCGCCTTTCCAGATGTTGGGAAAGCCGAAAGTTTTACTCAATTAATAGACGTTAACACGTGCCGCTCGTCGCCCAAAGTTTGAAAAAATGCTAATTTTTTGCCAAGAAGCTAACTTATGAAGCTATAAAAGGGACCAATTCAAAAATATTTTTCACAAAATATGTTTATAACAATTATTGGAGTCTATTTATTTCTTAATTAGTTATATGCATTTATGTCATTTTCGAAACAGGACCTTATATATGTACATAAGAGACCGATCAAAAAAATCTCATGGTGGTTTAAACATATACATGACGAATTTTTATGTGCGTTTACGTGATCGAAAAAGAGCATTACCTATATGGAAGCCAATTAAGAACCATTATGAAAAATATTTTTCACAGTAATATATGTATATAAGTACAAGACTTACTTATGTCAAATATTATACCAATATCTAATTGACAATATACCTTAAATTGCGTGAACCTATTAAAAACCCCAAAAATTTGGTTATATTTGTTTACAACCGTATAACCAACCAAAAAGTGTTGATAAAATTACTTTTAAGGATTTTTAAATGTCAAAAATCTTTCAACTCTAGTTTATAAGGATGGATTTTTTAAAAAATAAATTATCGTATAAAATTTACTCGTACATCCGATTCTGAATATGCCATAAAACAATAATTTGCTTTACGTCCAAATTTAATTGAATGCTTAATTACAAAACATATCCTTTTTAATAGATAGGAATTGAAAATCAAGTCAATGTTTTTTTAATTAAAATTAAAATAGCAAATTTCTCATAAAATATTTACAATTAAATTTTAATTGGATTAATATTCATTTAATGTAAATCAAGATAAAAATACGTTTCCATTTCAAAATGAGCTGGTAATTTGCAAAACATACAAAACATAAAGTAATGTTTAAAACTAGTTTTCTTTAAATCTGATAATATTAAAAAGGAATTAAAAATGTTGTATTCAATTCATATAGGAAGTGCCAAGACCCCTTAGAAAGTCCCATATCAAAATGTTCATATGAATGTCAAAGTTCTTCATGTAGAATTTGAAGATTCTAGCTCTAATAGTTTCTCAGATATACGAATTTT
>NC_060952.1:70570171-70619071 GCF_022045245.1 Lucilia cuprina
CTTGGGCGCCATAAGCATTGAACGTAAGTTGTGTTTGGCTGTGTAATATGCCGATGCGGGGTTGTTATTGTATTGACTGCTCATCTTACCGTTACCAGAACTAGATCCGCTAATGCTATTTTCGCGTAATTCACTCTTTGAGTTTTCTAAATTTCTGGCCGTTATGATTGGCAGCCAAAATATTGAAAGCACAATAAGAAAGAATACCAAAAACATTGAGTTAAATATTCTTTGTTGAGGATACAACATTTTTAGTTTGACTGTTGATTTATGGAGTGTAAAACTCTGACTACACTGAAATCTGTTGCATCCTTAACCTTTTATAGTCATTTCGATAACAGCACCACACTATAGAGATAAAGCTGAATAATATAAGTTTTATTTTTCATTGATTATGTATTCACGTCAAGTTTACATTTTTCTATTGTTGTTTTATCTTAGAGGCTAAAAACGTCAAATAATCTAATTTTGTGCTTTATGATTTGAGCCAAAGAAAAATATGGTGGTGATGGTTCTAATTGACAGGTGATGTATGTCATATTGAAATATAATTATTTTACAACTGCGATAAATAAAAATAAAATTTGTTTAAAAAATTAAAAGTTTAACTTTTTTAAAATTAATACTATTAAAGGAATATTTAAATAATTAAGCCCATAACTTGTCAATAGCTTAGCTTAAGTTAAGAAGATGTATAAATAAAAGTGTCTGCTAAGCTATAATATCTTAAACTACATATTAACGTTAGAACTATGATTTTCAAGTTATCATACCGATACCCTATAAATACAAAATTAAAAAAGTGCTAAAATAACTATTTATATAATTCGTGAAATATTGCTGTTCTTCTAAAAACTATACTTCATTGATTTAGCACTTTTTGAATATACGATATCGATACCGTATATTCAAAAAGTGCTAAATCAATGAAGTATAGTTTTTAGGAGAACAAAAAACTATTTATTTCTTGAAATATTGCACAAAAAGACAATGTTTATTTCATACTTACTTGCTTACTTACTAATTCCTACCTATGAAAAATTCTAATATATTGCACATTTCAACGATTTTTTAAGATACTAGTTTTTGGTCGACAAAAAATATTTGTTCTAAGTTTTGTTCAAAGAGTAGAATAAAAAAAATATAAATACGTTATTTTATAATGTTATTAAATTGGTTTTTTAAGCTAAGATGCATTAACACCATTTAAGTAGGGAAAACTCGTGGCATATCTTCTATTACTTGTTATCAACACAAATATTTGAAATATTTTAAAGAGAACATTTTCGAAAAATAATGGAAATTTTGTAAAATTGTATATTTTTGGTTTCAACACTTCTTTACTTATAATTGACACAACAATTAAATATGAACTAGTCATTCTATACATTAGTAAAATTGACTTCCTCCCTCCGGATCTCTTGATATGCAATATTTGCGACAAAAAATCTAGATGGTTTTATCCTGTTTTTGAGAAATTTTACCTTTCGGTGTTTATTACAACAAGATGACAATAAATTGAAATATGATTTTTCATTTATAATTCCTAAAATATTTTGAGTCTGTCGATGGCTATTAATGTGTTGAACCGGTTACAAAAAAATGCACTTTTAGTTATTTTGCAAATTTTATAGATTTTTTTTTTAACAAACTATACAATATTGTATCCATGTATCCATTTAAATGTTTTTTTAACAACAATATTGTTTATATATTTTAATTATATAAATGAAGGCATTGTCGCGATGGCCGACCATATGATACACTAGTGAGTATGTTCAAAATATTTTGTATTTTTAAATAAAAAGCATTTAATTTGTTTTTTTATTCTGAATATTTTATGGGGGCTCGGGTCAAATGAGCCCTTGAACATATATTCTGTAGATAACTAAACAAAAAATAAGTTTTCATAAATTTGACGTAAATGTAGCAAAATGTTTGACAGTTTTAATACACTAACATAATACTTTCAGATAGCGTGGATATTTTTTACCTCAGACTATGACCTTCTATTTGTAGCATATTCTTATTGAATAAAGTACTTACGTTTAATTTTACTTTCATTCAAAGTTAAATCCGATTTGCTGAAAGAAAACCAGATTTTCTAAAAGAAGGTTGGGGTCAAGTAAGCTCCGATCTAAATAAAATTTGGCAGAGGCATTCATCGTAATACCAGTGGCTTTATAATAATTAAGTATATTCAAGCAATCTTCTGTGGAAGAGTTTGTATGGAGACCGATTATTACAAAAGACAGCACAATAAGTTCTGTTAATTTTGGTAAAGATACTAGTATATTTAACATTATAATTTGTTCTATTTTCGGGACAGCGGTAATATGGGGGTTACTTGAAAGAATGAACCAATTTCAACCATTTTCAATCGACACCCTATTAAAGTAATGTAGGGTAAAGAAAGTAAGACAACATTTAAATATTTATAAATTCTTGTAACAATTTACGCATGAAATTTGTGCTTTAGATCTCATTTTCATATGCACAAATTTGCGTTGACCTTCTTTTTTGCTACCAAATATTTTCCAATAACGATTTAAAATGGCCTACATAGAGAACATTAGAAATAAAAAAATTTGTTTATGTTGCAACATTAATTCTGTTGGCGTTGCATTAGCTGTGGGATAATTGGATACATTTCAGTCTCAATTCATGCAGGAAAAGAGAACCTCTTTTATGTCTGCTTCAATTCCTGTTTTCTTTTTTGGGTTAATGACAACAACTGCAACGATTCTTCAGGTTTAGTTTTTCTTTATATTTCTTCTATTGTAAGACATACATACACATTAGGGTGGGCTCAAAATGAACGTTGAAAATGTTTCCGTCATAAATGAATAATTTCTTCATTCTAAAATACCATTTATCAAAATTTTATATCATTCCTTAGTGAGAAATATAAAAAAAAGAACTTTTTCATTTAAGGTGGGAATATCAGTACCTTACTTGTTCCCATACAAACGGGGCCACCCTAGTACACATACATTATACACATCATGGTTTGTCCATAAATTCATTGTATAATCAATGTTCATAGAAGAGACTGATATAATAGACACAGACATCGATCGGTTGTTTTAACAATCTCTTAAACAGCTTCTTATAAATTTTTTCTTTTACTCTGTCACTATAAAACCAGAAAGATGCAATTGACCATTTTTTACTGAAAACACTATTGACCTATTTCTAAAAAAATAGGACATTAGCAATTTATTTTGGTTGATATGTGGAAAACTTACAATATAAAAATTTTTTTGCAAAAACACAATTAATTAATTAAAGTAATAATATAATATCATACACCTGTATACGAATAAAATGTGATTTAGTTCTCATAATAATGCATTTAAGTTGAATTGTACCTTGCTCAGATATACTTAAGCCATTTATTATACCCTACACCACTATAGTGGGGAGGGTATTATACGTTCGTGCTGATGTTTGTAACATACAAAAATATTGGTCCAATACCCACCTTAAAGTATACCGATCGACTCAGAATCATTTTCTGAGTCGATTAAGACATGTCCGTCCGTCCGTCTGTCCGGCTGGCTGGCTGGCTGTCCAATCATTTCTGAGTCGACTTAGCTATGTCCGTCCGTCCGTAGATGTAAACCTTGTAATCAAACTACAGGTCGCAATTTTGAAGATAATTCAATGAAATTTGGTACATGATCTTCTGTTGTCCCAGGGATGAAGCCTATTGAAAATAGTTAAGATCGGTCCATTATTTCACATAGCCCCCATAAAACTGTACCCCGAATAGGGCTTGTAAACCGTGTAATCAAACTACAGGTCACAATTTTTGAGATAATTCAATGAAATTTGGAGCTTAAAATATGTTAAAAAACGAAAATGGGTTTTATTAAATTTTTGTATTGAAATTTTTCCTTTTTTATTAAACTGATATTAATTTTTATGAAATTGTTTTTTTTAATATATACAATTTCAAAATCTATAGCATATGTTTTGAGATATGCGCGTCCAAACATTAAATTTTTATTCAATGTATAATTGTCAGAAATGGGCACGGCTGCAGTCTTATCGTTATATATATTTTTTTTTTTGAATGTTTGACCATTTGCGTGCTAACTGTAACCAAAATTAGAACTTAATATCACAAATATTTGATTAATGTGGTTGTAAAAGTGCCAAATTTGTAAAATCTGACAACCGTGTCCACAGATATATTATTTTTATTAGAATTTGGCTGAATTGCTATTCCGTAGTTTTATATATATAATTATAGGCTAATTAATACATGTTCAATCCTGGATTTAATGAGTTTTAAAACGTGAGTATTGATTCGTAATTGATTCAAGCACCTACATATATAGATCTCGTCAATAATCGACATTTTTACGTGTTATATACATAAATTTGTTGAACTAATACTTTAATTTACATTTAACAGTTACTTACATTATTCACATTAATCTTCCAAAAACATTTGAGAACCCCCTGCTATTTCATTTTTGATTAATACATTTTTTTATAATAAACTTTGCCGACTTATTAAAACAAACAAATAATTGAAAACATTCGCCACTTTTGTAAACCAGCATGCACAAAATTTATATTCCTAAAAATACAAAATGATAAAGAAAAAAACTTTAAATTTATTGAATTAACGCACATTGACACATTTTCACCTAGTGGTAGTGGATTCAATCGTTGGGTTAGAAACGTTGAGTTTAAACAAGTTTTTATTAAACTGTATTTTGACCGCAAAATGTAAAACGTGAAAAAAGTAAAGTGTGTCAGTGGAAAAACTGGATGATGGTCAAATAGTAGCACTAAAACAATATCTATGTTGTGGATGCAAATTTAGCACAATTTATATTTTTTTATCTTACAAGCTGCATTGCCAAGGTAGACAACAAGACACTCACTCGATCAAATATGCAGTTTTAGGTTAATTTTTCGAAAAAAAAGTGTAGAAAAAACAATGAAAGAAAATTTCTGCAAAAAAAATGGTATAATTTACGGTTAGTGGTCATAATCAATAATTTTTTTTTATGTAATTTTGCTAATTGTTTTAGTATTGGATAAAAAACATTGATAGTAGTCAACAATAATGTCCAATTGTCGTCAATTGTGTAATAAAACATGATCAATTTGAATTTGTAATTACAATTGTATGATTTAATGGTTATTTTATGAATTTCTTTGCCATTTTTTATGTAGACAGTTGTTACTTAAGATCATTTATTGTATATTTCTTTTCTTAAAGTCATTTATTTTTTTTTTTTTGTGTCGAAAGCATACACTTTTTTAACCTCAATATCATTTTTATCTGACCAAGTCAACTGAGAGGAGTTCTAGTCTTTATTAACCCGATCACTAAAGTAAAATTCTCAAAGACGAGTTACATATACAATATGTAGCTACGTACACACTCTTATAATACATATTAATACATGGGGTTGAATGGATGACATTGTTTTTCTCTTGTTTGTCTAGATGTTTTTGCCACAAATGGTAGAAAAAAAAACTACTTGTTCTGTGCTAAAGCCACATTGACAGTGAATGTTGTTGCAATCATGTGTAGCAGCAATTTGAAATTTTCTTTTAAGTCGCTTCGTAAAACGTAAATGATTTTCCATTTTCATAGTTGCAATATTGATTTCAAACGGTTCGGTTGGTCAACTCTCCTTATGTTGTCAGTGGATTAATTATTGTAATACGATACAATTAAAAAAATATGTTATCATTGGGATTGTAATTTCTAAAAAATATAATTAATAAATATACATTTATTTCATTTAATAAAAGAATTTTCAAATTTAATAAAAAACTTTAAATTTTGTGGACAATGTGGATAATGAAATATTTAATAACCGTCTAAAACATATTAATGGATTAAGCATTACAAAGCTAAAAATTTTAAAACTATACACTACAGGTAATTTGTATGAATTAATATTTAATATTTTTATGTGTTCAAAATGAAATATCAATAGAGTGAAGTGAACTGTTATTTAAAAAATAAGCATAATTCTATTAAATTAGGTATTTGTTTATTTTATTTATAACAACCAAGTAAAGGATTTTGATGGACTAAAAAAATCAAAAAATGCACCATAAAATGGGGTAATATTAACTTAAAATGTGAAAAATGTGCAATTACAATTTGTTTGAGTCAAAAATTGTCCGATCTTTATAAAATTTAGAGAGAGAGGATTTTTTTATTTACTTATATTTATTTCGAATTTTATCGTAATTTAAGTAAATTATGAATGTTATATCCATTTTCTGATGGATATATTGTATGGGGACTAGGATGAGAGATGTGTGTGCAAAAATTTCGTTAAGTGGACACACACATGAAGAAGATTAAAAACTAATTTATGGTGGGTATAGAACCAATATTTTTGAATGTTTAAATCATCAGAACCATCAATAAATTAAACAATTTAAAATTTATTTTCATAGTTTTAGAGATGAAACATAGTATTTTGTGTTTTTTTATATATTTTTTTAAATCCAAGTAAGCAAATAACTCAGAAAAGGATTCTGAATCGAGTGGTATACTTTAAGGTGGGTATAGGACCAATATTATTGTGCGTTACAAACATCAGCACAAACCCAATATACCCTCCCAACTAAACTAGTGTAAGGTACAAGTATAATATAAAAAAAATGAAATATACAATTATATTGCAGTAAAAAGGAACTTCCAAAGAAGCGAAAAAGAACTAGAATTTACTCCATGGAAGTACCAAAAAAGACCAGAAGATGATTTGAACTCAGGCTTGTCAAAGGAAGGATGTCTTTTTTATTTGATTCCAAATACACTATATCTGAAGTCATTCTCAGGAAGTAATTTTTGTGTTCTTTTTTTGGAAGTTATTAGGAAGTGAAATTGTAGTATTATAGAAAACAAATAAGTTGACTCAAATAATATAAATAAATAAATTACACGTATTTATCAATTAACTCCAAATTAGTGATAAATATATGAATAAATATATGAACCCCCTAGTTATGCTTTTATGATTCCGTGGATGAAGTATATTGAAAATCGTTAAGATCGGTCCATTATTTCACCTAGCCCCCATACAACTGAACCCGCCGAATAGAGCTTTTAAGTTTTTACTAGCCTAATTATAGAGCCTCATTTGATCCTAGCCCCTATAAAAAGCCTCCTTTAAAATTTCACTTAAATTTCCAAAATTATTTCAACGATAAACGGCTTAACTATATTATGAAAACTAAATCACTATAATTTCTTATTGTTTATTTTAATGAAAAACGCAATAATTATATATTTTTCAAAATAAGACAATTATGAGGAGAATATTGTTTATGACTAATACACCCTTGGATGAGGCCTTTTAATCCCTATTAAAAATATATATTTTTTAATTTAGTCTTTTATGAATGTTTATAAATATATTATAACTTATAATAACACGCCATGACGTCGGTAAGTGCAAAAAATAAATATGTACGTATGCATACATACATATGTACTTATATGCAACAATAAATATTGTTTCGCATTTGTTCATTTGAAATGTTCAAAAATCCGTAACCATCTACTGGGTACATGAACTTTGTTTGAAGTAACAAAAAAAGCCTACTTAACATACATATCAAAAAACTTAAATGAAAGAAAGCACCTGCGAATAAAAATAAACGTAACTTGCCATTTAACGCTTTAAACTTAAGACTTTCTCAGTTTTTATGAAATTAAATTTATACAAAAAGCAAGAAATTTTTTAATTACTACGAAAGAACTTTCATATCATCCCTCACTCATATGGTTTTGTTTAAGTTGCTTTCAAAATAATAATTTTACTGAAAATTACCATTTAAATTTTATTAAATAGATTTATTGTTTAAAAACGAACATCACCTTCATTTCAGAAAGCGACACGTAAAAATAATTTCATATGAGTTTATGTATCTCTTTACAAACAAATATGTATTTAGATATGCATATTTATAACAATAATTCACCTAATGTTAATAAACACAATCAAAATATGGATACATGTAGTTGTACTCATAAATAAATGTTTGTCTGTATTTATCATTTTGGCTAGCGTATGGAAAAAAGTGAAAAATAAAACAAAAGAATAAATGTTATTTATTTTATAACCAACCACTTACTCAGCCACTTCAATTATGAATTTGAATACGAAAATTAAGAAAAACAACTTTCATCCATGATGTACCGTTTTCTCTGGTCAATATATGTATGTAGTTTGTACTAACCAGTGAATATTCTTTGTTAGAGGTTTTGGGAACATGGTTGATGAATTTTTAGGTCATGGATAATAATGATAAACACCATATAAATACATTAGAAAAAAATTATGATACTAAGGAAACATTGAATTGATATACAATGCAAACTCGAAATAAAATTGCATTATTGTTAAGAGAAAAAGACTTTTCTTAAGTTGCTTATTCTTATTGCAATGGTTTTTAAATTTCACAAATCGGCTCAAATCAATTTGTATCCTTCTGTTTGTATACTGTTTTAACAATAATACATATAACAAGCAAAAACATACATTGAAAAGTATAAAGTCGCTTTTCACTATTTCTTTGTTAGCACTTTAACTTAATATTTTAAGATTGTAAGGACATGGGAGTCAAATATCATGCTCTAATAAAGACTTAAATAACTACTTACAAATAAAGAATGAAAACATTTACAAAAACTGTAAACCAGGCTACTAGATCGATACAGCTAATCCAGGTAGATGTAATAACCATTAAATAGCTACAAAGCAGAATTATAGGGCATTGGACGCTAATATCCATTTACATACCTATAATAGAGCGTAAAATAGAAAAAGCTTAAAACCTCCCTCTTTTGCTGATAAAATAAGTTTTTGATGAAATAATAAGTTTTTTCAAATAACCTCGATAAAGATTTAATCTATCATCGACTTGAAAAAAAAACACGATTTGCGATAGACTAGACTTAGAAATTTCAAAGCTGTAAAAACTGAACATTGGCCAGCATTTATCGTGGTTTAAGAATAATTGGTACAACCACAAAACGATATCTTAACGAGACCTACGATTCAGACCACTTGTTTCACGTACCATATTAACCTAACCAATTACGTTTAATTTATTTGTATGTCCTATGATTTCTATAAGGAGCAAAGGGAAAATGAGAAAAATGGAAAGTTGGTATGCCCATGTATTTTATGTGCGATTTCTTCGTGTGTGTTACCTTGAGATTTCCTGGAGATAAATGTTTTCCAATTCCTTTTGGCAATGAGTATTTCAGTTCTTGTTGGTCGTTGATTTGTATTGCTCTAAAGAATTATATTTGATATTTTTTCGGCCTGCGCAAGGCTGCACAAAATCTACAAGAATTATGTCAAGAAAATAACTTATTACCAGGGCAAGGATTTCTATGCAAATGCATGTTTTTAGTCAGTAACTCAAAATTACTTTTAACTAGTTTTCTTTTCGAATCAAAGACTTTGCTACAAAATGACATCGATTTGTTGTTGCATATTTTGTTATATATGCATAAATTACATATTTTGCTTTAAATTGCATATATTTTGCACATTTCCAACATTTTTATAGCATATTTTGCATATTTTTTAAAACAAATTGTTTTGTTTTCTCTGTGTTAAAGGTGCTATTAGACGACATGTATTTTACATATTTGATTATATTTATAGGTTATGTCATATGGAAAAACACAGGCAAGTGTGAAATTATGAAGCGTATGTAAAATAACAATTTTGACATACATATGAATTACATATGGATAAAAAAAGTGACAGTACATATGTAAAATAAATGTCGTCTAATACCACCTTTAGATTTTTTTAAATAAATATCAACTAATTTCGATTAATAACAACATACTAGCTTCTATAAAATACACTTTTACATAGTTTTATTTAGTTTTAAAAACCACAATAGTGCGGAAGGTATTTTCAGTTTGTGCCCAAAATATTAGTCCTTAAAGTATCGGTTGAGTATCAATTTCTGTTTGTCTATATAAAAAGATAACATTATAAAATTTTGTTCTTACATCTCTCTCACGTCCATAATTCACAAAAAAACATTACCAAACCATAAAATTCGGAAGAAATATAATTTATACAAAAATAAATTATTTCACCAAATTTTTTAGGAAATCTTTCCACTTTTATATTTGTTATTCTCATGGTCGTGGTTCCTTTAAAGTGGTATTAAGCAATCCTTAAAAATCTGTATATTTGTTGTCAAAAATTTAAAATCTGAATATCTATTAATATGTACCTTCCAAAAAAAATATGTTTTGCATATTTTTCACATTTTAGTGCATATTTTCCTATTTAAAGAGCATATTATAAGCGCTTACTTTTAATTTTTTAGTGCATGAAAATCCTTGCCCTGCTTATTACCATTTTTGAAAATTTTGACTTGTAGTTGTAGCATAATTATGTTAGTTTCTATTTAAGTTTACAAATTAGCTCATTTATAAAACTAAGCAAATTTATTTAGAATATAACACAAAATATTTTTTCCGTACCCAACATAAGGAATTGAGTGCAAATAGGTGGGAAGAAACATAACTTTTCTTTTTTATTTGTTAAAAAAAAATATTTTTTTTATTTATTAGAGGTGAAAGTTAATGTTGCTACAACAAAAAAACTACAGTTACAGTGAGTAAAATATTTAATATAAATTCGTATAGTCATAAACTTTGGTCAGAATAAACCAAATGTATATACACAGATAGGTATCTAGTTATATAAATGTATACGTTTATACAGGAAAAAATAATATTACAATAAACCAACATTAAATAGGTTAATAAGAAACTGTTGCAGAGTTCTCTTGGAATACAATAATCCAATCCATATCCATGCAACAAACAGTTACTGTACAACAGGAAATCTACAAGTCAGTATGAATCTTTGAAGTACACAGATGTATGTCTATTTATATGCAAGAAAACAAATCTAATAAAAATTGCTCTAAATCCAATTCTTTATAAATGAAAAAAGCTAAAGGAGAAATAGAAGCCAACATCAACTCCGATACCAGTTTAAATACTGGTACAAAACAACAGCAGCAGCATATTATTGAAAACTTGTAATTCAAGTGTAACAGTTTCTAAAGCCGTTAATTATTGATTCGGTATGTGGAGCTTTGTCTGTCCATCCTCTCCTATCCTAAGCTTTTTGAAATTCATAGCAAAATAATTTTTTGCACAGCAAAAAATGCTCTGTTTTGCATTGTGCGTGTGTATGTTGCAGTGACCCACCTTTAGAACTGGATACAATGAACATTTTCTGCCTTTTTCTTTTAGTTTTATGTTATATTTATTTCTAAATTGAAAAATTGGTTGATTGATGTCCAAGTTGTCTTGTTTATAAATGCTGATCCAATTTGTGATCTATAAAACCTGTCACGCACTTAGGCAGTTCGTAGGAAATTACTTGCTACTCAAGTTTGCCAGGTATTAATAATTGTATTAAATATATATAGCCAATTTAATAAAAAATAAAGTTTTTCTGCCTTATACATAATAATTTATCAAAGGTTTATTGAAAAAATTTTATATGATGAATTGTCGTAAAAATTTGTGATAAATTGTTATGAATATATTGTTATCAAATATATTTTATTTTCGCAAAAATTATATTATGTGCGTATATATTTACTTTTCATCTCAACTATTTTTATACCCTACACCACTTTAGTGGGGAGGGTATATTGGGTTTGTGCTGATGTTTGTAACATAGAAAAATATTCGTCCAATACCAACCTTAAAGTATACCAATCGGCTTAGAATTATTTTCTGAGTCGATTAAGCTATGACCATCCGTCCGTCCGTCTGGACGATTGGACGAATAATTTATGTTACAAACATCAGCACAAACCCAATATACCCTCCCCACTAAAGTGGTGTAGGGTATAAATACTCCGAAATAAAGTTAAAAAAAACAAACCAAATGCTTTATTTTTTAAATAATCCCCATTTTTAACATACATACTGACAGGTGTAGGGTATCATATGGTCGGCTACGCCCGACTATACATTCATACTTGTTTAGTATCTGTGAATTTTTTTAGGCCTAACTCTACGAAGATTCTTTTCAGGCAACTTATATTTGCAACTTAAGCAGCTTTAAGTCACATTGCTAAAATTAAATGTATACATATGTACATCTTTTAACAAAACTATACGGATAAGCCCCATTAACAAAATTTTATCTTACACTAAGCAAGACAAAACATTTGATGTCAATCTTACAATATTTCCATATTTAGTTTGTGTGAGAACTTTTATCAAACTGTTTATAAGTATAAACACCTTATATATAATCCTCAAATTTTTCAAAAATAATTTTAGCATCGTCATGAGTTTTATTAACTTAATTTAAATAGCGAATAATAATTTTAATTTAAATAGCTAATAATCGTAATGTGCATGTACAACTTTTTTTATGTTATGTTTTGTGTTTTTTTAAATTAATATTGATATTATTATTGTTTTAACGTTTATTTAATTTTTTTAAATTTTTTATTTTACAAAAGTATTTAAAACAAGTTAGAGTGCTATATTCGTCTGGGCCGAATCTTAAATACCAGCTACTTTTATATTAATACATTTCTATTTTATCAAGTAATTATAGAAATGAGTTTTCTCATGTCTTAAATCCCAAGATTTAAATCTATTACAATTCCAAGATTTATTGAACATTACATTTTTATAGCGCTTAGCGATATTTAGTAATTTGCATGTATGCGTGTATGTGAAAGATTTAATGATTTTCAAAATACATATATAATTTTGTTCTACCCAAATTGATAATGGAACTAGTTAAATACAATTAAAGCGTTTTTAGCGGCTGGACCTAGTATTGGAGAAATGATCTATTATTGACCGATCGTAAAAGATTCTTTAAGCTACATTTCTGTACATAAAATCTATATTTCAGTCAAATTTTGTAATTTAGTAACAAGTAATGTGTGTTCAAGTGATTTTCTGAAGGGACCATGTAATGAACCGATCGTGAAAAAATCTTTCAATAGCCTTATTTGGTAATGAGAAATGTGCTTTCAAGACATTTTCGTAAAAGGACTTTGTATGGGAGCTATGTCTAATTATGTATATAAAGATACAATTTTTAAAATTATGTATCTATATAATTATTTCGTGTTGAATAATGTGAATTTAAGTGATTTTCTGAAGGGGACCTGGTATGAGAGCTATGAGGAAATATGGACCGATCGTAAAACAATTTTATAGTGGAATTTATGTATATAAGAGCAATATTTTTGCTAAATGTATGGATATAAATATTTTTTAATGAGTTATGTACGTTTAAGCGACTTTCGGGAGGGAACCTTATATGGGAGCTATGACCAGTTATGAACTGATCGGAAAAAAATTCTCAGTAATATTTCTGTGTATATATGCAATACTTGTACCAAATTGTGTATGGATATCTTAGTTTAGTAATGAGTTATGCGCGTTTAAGTGATTTTCGGAAGGGAACCATGTATGGAAGCTATGACCAATTATGGACCGATCGAAAAAACCTTTCACTGTAATATTTATATGCATATGAGTAATACTTTTATCCAATTTTATGTCGATATCTTAATTAAGTGATGAGTTATGCGCGTTTAAGTGATTTTCGGAAGGGAACCATGTATGGGAGCTATGACCAATTAAGGACCGATCGGAAAAAAATTTTACAGTAATATTTTCGTCCATATGAGCAATACTTTTACCCAATTTTAAATGGATTTCTTAATTTAGTATTGCGTTACGCGCGTTTAATTGATTATTGGGAGGGCCCTTGTATGGGAGCTATGACCAATTATGGACCTATAGGAAAAAAATTTCACTGCAACATTTTTTTGCATATGAGCAAAACTTTAACTAAATTTTATATGGATATCTTAATTTTGTAATGAGATATGCGCATTTAAGTTATTTTCGGGAGGGGACTTTGTATGGAAGCTATGACCAATTTTATATGAATATCTCAATTTAGCAATGAGTTATGCGCGTTTAAGTTATTTTCGTGAAGGGACCTTATATGGGAGCCATGACCAATTATGGACCGATCGGAAAAAAATTTCATAGTAATATTTCCTTATATGAGAGCAATACTTGTACTATGTATTATTATGTATTATGTATATGTATTATGTTTATATTTTTATATAGATATCTTAATTTCGTAATGAATTATGTGCATTTAAGTGATTTTCGGGAGGGGACCTTGTATGGGAGCTATGTCCAATTATGGACCCATCCAAAAAAATTTTCCTCTAAATGAATTCTATTGACATAAGATTTTAATTTGTAAAATTTTGTGAAGTGAAACAAAAAACCCATTTTCCAGGTATAAGTACTTTTGTATGGGAGGTATATGAAATTGTGGACCGATGCTGACAATTTTCAGCAGGGATCAGGCTCTTGTATTGAAACGAATTAATGGTGATTTTCATGGAATTACCTTGCAAAGTTACATCAGAATGTGTAAAAAATGCTTATTTTTTCGAGGTTGTTTTACATTACTTTGTTGGGTCTCAGATGAATATTTCTTGGTGTTATACACGGAATGATAAACTTATATATACCCTCTATCACCACTGATGGTAGTGGAGGGTATTGTTTATGTTTTTGAATGAAAATTTGGCAATACTAACAAAGATAGCTGTTCTTAAATCTACAACTATAACGGTTAGTAAGTTAGTTTGAAATGAGGATGTTCATATATATATCAAATCCGAAGAAATACACCTAGGCCTCTATCGGGCCTGTTGTGCGCTCCTTAACCAGTGCCTCAGGTGGGAATCCCATCGAATCACTGTCGCAGTTGCAAAGACAGGGAAAAGGAATAAACTGTCATCCATTGATGATATCCTCAGATTTCTCACAGCTACAGGCTAGATCTAATACTATAAATAATACATCTGACGAGTGAAGTGGTCCGGTCAAAACGGAGTCTCTTCGATTCTACTTGACAGTTCACGTGAAGTGATAAACCAACCAAAATCTTAATAAACGTTTGGAAAATTCAATAACTTTCAATAACTTGCGTAGCAAGTTACGTGTGTAAAAAATTTATTATCTGGATAACTAGAATCTTCAAAGCATACTGGGTATAGGTAGTATGTATATATAACTATAAGTTCAACGTTGTAACCAGCCGTCTATTATTATGATACAAAACTAGAATTGTTTATGTAAGTCACATGATTTCTTTCTATAGCATTCTTAAAAATTTGTATAAAATAGACTTTCAAAAGCTATAAAAGAATATTATTTTCTATTTAAAAAGATTTAGGTCATTATTTTTCAATGCTATTGTTATTACTATGTATTATTGTTAGTCTCAAATATTTCATTTTTTTATTGCTTGACTAAACAATTTTATTTTATTTTATTTATTTCACAAAAACAATGAACTTGACATCGTTTTTCCCTCAACTGATGTAATGAGGGTCATGAGACCAACGTATTAAGGTGCTAATTTACCTTAAGCCACCATAACAATCTGAGCAATAACAAAAAAATATAAATGATAAATGAAATAAAACAATTAACATTTGTACTGCTACTGCATATAAATTTAGATAAGTAGACAGAAATGTTGTAAAATGTATTTAGGTGATTTAAACATTTTCCCAACAAAAAACCTACAAAAGAGCTTCATTAATTTTAAATTTCTTCCGCAAGAAAATTCTATAATCTTTTGTTTCCGATATTTTTTTATATTTAATGTTTCTTTTGCAAAAACTTATCTGACAAATCCGGAAATTAGGAAATTTTAATAATTTAACACCCAAGTAGTTCGTTGTTAGTGTTAATGAACACTTAAAATCCTCTTAAAAGATGAATAAAAACAATTTTTATTTTAAGCAATTTGTAATTATATAAAAAAGGTAAATTGACTAAAACTTTTTGTTTAAGTTTTTCACTACTTATTTCATTAACACCGCATTAAAGTGTAAATTTAAACAATGAAGATTTCTAAAAGTGAGAAAAAACAATAAATACATTATATTTCAGGTTATCTGTTGAATTTTTTTAATACTATATTAACTTCACATTAAAGTTAATTTGCCTAGAGATTTTATTATGAAAAAAAACTAAATGCACCATCTTAAAAACAGCAACATTGAATGAATAGGAAAAAAGTAGAAAAAACAATTTAAAATAAAAAAGAAAGATTTCACAAAATTGTTCAAGTTTCGTTTTTAATGCGGTACTCATGCGTAATACGAAAATAATACAGGGGGTTAGTAAAATATGTTGACAGCCTGTATTGGCCTACAATAGCAAAGTAACTTTATGTTTCTTCTTACAGAAGTAAAGTTAGAATTATTTTTCAAATATAATTCAAACATGTAATCTTCTATATATATATAAAAGAATAGCGTTACTGAATGATTCATCATCGCACAGTCCAAACGGCTGAACCTAGAATCATGAAATTTTGACAGTACATGTTTTTTGGTTATGTAGATCCACTAAGGAGGAATTTTTAGAAATCTGTACATTTACGGGTAAAAAGGCAAAAAACGGGTGAAATAGGTTTTCTTAATTATCTTACACAACTTTTTTGGACCTTTTTAACTTTTGAACTAATTAACACAATAAAATGTTTATAAATATTTCGGTAACATCTCCCAAAATAATGAGACACCTGTTTCGTACTTTTTTAAAATGCAGTTTTTTTAATAAAATGTTTGCATTTCACTGGGGAAAAAAGTACCAAAAAGGGAAATAACGGGAAATTTAATTTTATTCAAACACATTGGGCCAATTTTTTTAAAATTTTAAAAAGTAGTTTATTTACTCACACAAAATAAGCTGTTGGTATATTATTTTGAAATTCGAGTACTAAGGCCTATATAAAACCAAATTCGAGTAAATTGTTTGGTACTTTTTAAAATCACTTTTTTTCTGGAACAAATGAATGCAGATTTAAATTGTTTGAGTTTTACCTGTAATATATAGATTTAAATACAGAATATTTTGTATACAATAAAAAAGTATATTCCTAAGCGAAAGGGGGAAAATTGTATTCTTTATTAGTACTTTCCACTTACGTAAAATTTATTCCACTTTTTCTTTCTTCAAATGACACTCTTTGTATGTTCTTTAATATGAATTCAAAACACATGATTATTAAACATTCATGGTCCTAATTGAATAAGATTATTTAAGAGAGAAGAAAAAGTACTAAAATTTTTATTTCATAAATGGTACTTTTTTAATTTTCTAAAATATTCAACCTAGGAACATTTATTTTAACATACGTGGTCTTGACTGAATAATATTGTGTATGTGGGAACTATTTGGTACTTTTATATTCTTTAAATGATTCTTTATAATGGTTAACCAGAACACACGGCCCTTTTTAAATGAGAGTTTATTGAGAGAGTTTTGTACTTTTTCGTTTTTCCTATGGTACTTTTTAATATATTTCGATATTGAACATAGATATTGAAAATAAAATTTAAAATGTAGCGACCTTAGTGAAGAATCTACTGAAAGGAACTTTTGGGACTTTTTCATTCATTAAAATTATATTTTTTGAATTGTATATAATATTGAACATAGAAACATACAATTTTTTATTAAATGATAATCTATTAAAGGTATTATATAGTACTTTTTTCAAATAGTACTTTCTAAATTTTCTATAATATTGAAAGTATAAAACTGAAACATTAAACAAATATTTTATCAATTTAAATTTTCTATAATAGTATGTATGTATTTAAGTTAGGGTAGCGAAGCACCCAGGGTATGCTAGTATTTTTATATTCAGCTATATAAAGTATCAATGTATATTCTGGATCCCTATAGACAGCGAAGTTTATTAAGCCATGTCCGTTTGTTTGTTAAAATAAATTTCCTAAAGACCGTTAGACGAACTTTCGAGAAGTTTTCTACTTAAAATCAACAACTAGTCCTTAAATAAGAGAAAAATTGGCAAAAACTCAAAACAATCGTATGTGAAGTTTATAAATTTAGCATGTAGACTTAAAAAAAGAAACAACAATCAGCTTCATATGATATACATATGGGGAATTTCGTTTTAAGTGACCAAACATCGATATAATCCGATTTGGATTATGTTTACACCAAGGTTAGTACTATGGGATTGTAGACACACAAAAATTTTCAGCTCTATCCGCCGGAGTCAGAAAGTTTCAAAGTCTTGCAGTTCTTGATCGGCAGAGCTGTAGTTTATATTATCTTTTAATTTATTAAACAAAATGAGAAAATCAACATTGACGCAATGTGTTTTGATGGGAGGATAAAAAATAATTATACAAATCATTATATAATTTAACTTATTGTTTAGAAATTTTCAATAGAGCCTGTAACTAAAAGTCTCGATGAAAATACCTTTGTTTACCCACTTGTCTGTAAAACATCATTAATTAATTTTGAAGACAGAGTGTTATGGTTTAATGATTTCTTATGTATCTATTTCGAGTTCAAAAAACGTAACATAATAATTGAACATACCTGTGAATATACTCGTTTGTATAAAAACATATGTATATAAATTTGTAAGATACAAAGATCTTCTTTTACTACATGTATGCATCTATCTAACTATATGTACAAAACCCATGAATATGAAAAATCATTAAAGAGGAACTCATGTTTGTATAATTTTGACTGAAAAAAGGAACTGAATAATAATAATATAATGTTTTTAGTAAATACTAATATTTTGGGCATAAAAACGTGCAGTCGTATTTATATGTTATGCAAAAAATAAAATAAAAAACTAAAAGAAATTATTTCCATTTACATAATAAATAATTAACAAAAGAAAAAAAATTAAGTGCAAATATACAGCAACACAATAAAAGAGTTTAAGATCATTATTGTACATAAAATTTTTACTATGTACTTTTGTCTTACATGATATTTAATTTCCATTATAAAAATTCTGATTTTTTATTACACAACATTAACGTAAGCTAAACGCATCTTTCTTTTAAATGCGATTATTAAATTGTAATTAAAATCTCTCATTTAAAAAATTCCAACTATTTTTTTTTTTTGGTTTTCTCATGTTGCATAATTTTATACATGAATAACTTTTGCAAAAAAAAAAGTTTATACATTTTGACAAACAATTTGTTACAAATAGTAAACCAAAACAACAATTAATTATCCACACGTACTTTTGTTAAATTGTTAAAATTGTTGCTCAGTGATGAAAATGACATAATATTTTTATTTTATTTATATGAATGTGCTCGCATTTTTGTTAAAGTAATAATGAAAAGAAAAAGACATAAAAACAAGATATATAACATAATTAACTAATGTTTAACAAAAACTTATTCGTCTTCATACAATTGAACAATTTTTGAAAACAGGTACGAGTACTCACTTGTACCTTTGGATATTTTCCTACAATTTCAACCGTAACAAATAATATGACCTGTTTTATTTTTCCATTTATTGTTAATATTTTTATTCATATTTTACAATAATTACATGTGATTTTAAATGTTTCTTGTGTTTGTACACATAAAAATGTCAGTCCCTTAAAATAAGAGATCTTTTTTTAGATATCATAAAGATATTGACTATATGATTAACTTACACAGCCTATTCGTTGCCATTTAACTTAAATCGTATTTATAACACTATTCCTCGTTTTGCACGATAAATGTTTTACACAACTTCGCTTTAAGACTATATTTTTATAGCATATAAGATGTTTTGTACGACTCCAAATCTCTCTATAATATTTTATGAGGATCGGTCCATATTTGATCCTAGCTCCATATAAGGTCTCCTCCAGAAAATGAATAACGCTCATTGCTTGCTTGAAAATACTAGTATAGCTACACTAAAAAAATCCATGCCTAATATATACGAAAAATGTCATACATGTCATACCCATCATGAATCATTCCTATTATAAAACTTACTTGAAAGTTAATTAGAGCTTAAAATTTTTCGATTAATGGACTTTCAATATATTTTCTGAATTCATTTAGATTTAAAAATATAATTTGTTGTCGTATTCATGCATTAAAAATTAAAGTATTCAAAAAGTCTTTTAATGAGATTACCATGAGAATTTTCATATTTTATTCGCGATATTTTTATAATTTTCAAGATATTTGAACATATTTTAGTTTCGTCAATTCTGACATTTTCTTTCAGGATTTTAAATGAAATAATTGTGAACTGAGTTCAAAATCATCTAAATATAACAGTTGTATATCACAATTTTAATATTTACTACGAATAGGAGTACCGTATATAATATACGGTACTCCTATTTTTTTTGAACAGTCGTAATCGGATATGGATTTCTACGAAAGTGAATACCAAGAGAACTACTGAACCTATTTACAAAATGTCATTTGTTTTGTATTTTAAACACTTAACAAATAAATATCGTGAAATAATATTTAATTTCTTTAAATCCTGCCTTTTTAAATTAAGCTGCATAATTATTTTTCAGTCACACTCCTATTTTTTTGAACACAGCTGTATATATGTATGTGCTTAATCCTTCATTCATAATTAATTCCACTGAATACCAAATTTAAATGCATTCATTATAATGTCACAAATGCTATGAATTTATAGCTTTAAACTTCTGTTAAAGAAGTGCATTTGTTTTCAAAAATTTACAACTTCATCAAGATACTCATAAAAAAATGTGAATAGTATAATATAATAATATGTAGTAATGTATGAGCCATGATGTGTAGTATATTTCGTTTTGATTTATAGTTGTCGCTCAAGTTTTTTTAATTAAATTTAAATTTAATTATTTTATTTTTACTCACCACTCGTGCCTTTTGTATACATTAACGGTTTTACTATGCTTTTAATCTTATAATTATGTCGGCATTAAAATGTTTAGTTAAGTTTAGTTTAGCATCCGTTGATAGAAATTGATCATGTAAATTAAGTGGTGATAAATTATTATGGTAGTGGTCTGGCTGTATAAAATTTTTAATGATGAATATGATGATGAAAATAATGATTGGACATTAGTCTGCGTTTTATAGTGAAAGTAACTATGTATGTAAAGTTGTTTACATACTACTTTTAATCAATATCGGTCAGTTTAATAAATCTTTACAATGATGAAAGTAATTTTAAATGTAACAATATGTGAATAACTCGTTTCGAAATGTCCTAGTATATAATTTTCATTACTCGGTGTCAAGGTTTAAAAAAAAGGTTTTTATGTCACTTTGTTTCAATGTGATAAATTCTTTATAAAGCGTAATAACGTACTGAACACGAGGAAAATAAAAAAAATATATATTTTAAAATGGTATTCCCCTACCAGTGCACTATAGGAAATTTTACCCTTTCTTAGGCATAATTAATTACAGCCAAACGGCTGGACCGATTTAAATAATTCTTATGGATTTTAATTTTGAGAATTGATGCCAAAGTTTATCTTACACTGAAAAAATTCGTTCACATAGGTTTTTAGTCTATTTTTTCATAAGTGATTTTTTAAGTGTACACACAATCTTGAAATCAACAGTAAACTTTGTTTAGAATGAAAAATTATTATATTTAAATAAAATTTTTACAAAAACTTGATTTTCGATGTCCAAATTATACCAAAAAACATCAATTTATAGCTCTCTGGAAAAATGCGTTTTTGAAAAAGTTTTTGAAATATGAAAAATTCTGTAGGTAATTAAATGTCCTAAAGAACAGTTATATTGTTATGTGGTAAACATTTTTTGTAAGTCCAAATGAAATTCAGTTTGATAATGTTATTATTTCATCTAAAAGCCACTTTAATTTTTCGCATTTAATAGGTCTAATAGCCGAGTTCACCAAGGTTTTTCTATATTTGCAAAGTATTCTGAAATTGTTACTCATAACTTTTTATGTCGTGAACTGATTATTCAAACTGCTTAGGACAACAAAAAACATTTTCGTTGAATTTGGTTGATATCCTGTAAGTTATTTTAACATGAACGTGTTCTACACAGGCAGGCACATGTAGTTAAATCGACTCAGAATTTTACAAGAACCCAAAATATATACTATGCTGGGTCTATGAATATTAATTGGTGTTACGACAAACTTATTTTTTTTTTTGCAATTTTTGCATTGGTATAATACTAATTAATATAATTTACATAATTACCCACTTAAAATAATTTTTCACCTTTTCTTAAGGTATTTTATAATTATAAGGCACCTAAACATTTATCAAAGACTATATTTAATTTTCTTATTTGTTATCGTAATCTTTTGTCATTATGATACATATTTACTATTTTTATCAAAATTCGTTAATGAACGAATTGTTTTGACTATTTATAATCTGTATATCATTAAATAACATTTTGTCAAAATGTCTTTAAGATCTCACTTTCGTTTAGTTACAACTAAAAAATCTGAAGTAGTGAACATAAGTTACAATATGATTAATTAATCATTTTTTAGTACGACTATTTGATTTTGAACAAAACAATAGTGTTATTTTTTATAGCGAATACTTTGAAAGGAATGTAATACGTTTCTCTAAAGATACTCAGTGATGGGCACAATTAAAAAAAATTAAACTACATACGTAGAAACAAAACGAATTAAGCATCATGGTGAAGTATGTTAAAAGTTGTAAAAGTTAATACATATCGTTGAATCTGCATAAATTAATCGTGTGATATATGTATGTATTTATATATTGTATAGACATAATGTTGAACTAGGAATTTTTAATGCAAAAATTTTAAATAAACAACTATTAACATTATTAATATCTTTTTCAGTGAAAATAAGGTGTAGGTGTAGTTCTTCGGATTTGAAGCAACCATGAGTACCTATTTAACAAACTTAAGTGACTTATGAAACGCACCACTCTTGGCCTATAAACATTCAAAAGTATATGTAGAGTAAAAAAACAATTACGGCTACGCGCATGCAATTATTGGAATTCAATTAAATAATGAATCTATCTGAAATGACTAAATAAATTATTTATGCAGCTTATTATGAAAAAACACACTCAAATCGTAACACAACAACAAAAAAATCAGATATTTTCGATTACTTTATCTAAACTAAATATCGTCAACTGAAATGCAAAAAGGCGTAGCAACACCTTTGATAAAATCACAGAATGACCAAAAACTTAACTAAATGAAAACAAGTATGAATGTATGGTCGGGCGTAGCCGATCATATGATACGCTACACCAGTCAGTATGTATGTTAAAAATAGGGATTATTTAAAGAAATAAAGCATTTGGTTTGTTTTTTTAACTTCATTTCGGAATATTTTTACTTTTTTGGTAAAAAAAGAGATTTTTTCAAGAGGGCTCAAAGGGGAGTAGGGCAAAATATGGCCCTATTCTTAAAAATGTTGGTAGAGGGAGTTAAGTCTTCTTCTATGTAGAATTTAAAAGTGTTATTAGTATTTGTAAGTGAATTTTGAACTTTAAGTCATTTTCTGAAGGGAAGTTTGTATGGGGGATAGGGTCAAATGAAGCCCGATCATTATTAAAATCAGTTCTATAAAACTAAGTTTTGTCGACTTTTGTTAACAAAATAGATCATTTAAATTAATTATAAGTCAAAAGGCCCTATTTGGGGGATACGGTTGTATGGGGGCTAGTCGAAATAATGGACCGATTTTAACCATTTTCAACAGGCCAAAAGAAGCGCGTGTGCCAAATTTCATACAATTATCTTGAAAATTGCGGTCTGTACCTTGCGCACAAGGTTTACATGGACAGCCAGCCAGACGGATGGACGGACGGACCGACATAGCTTAATCGACTGAGAAAATGATTCTAAGCTGATTGGTATACTTTAAGGTGGGAATAGGACGAATATTTTTGTATGTTACAAACATCAGCACAAACCCAATATACCCTCCCCAGTAAAGTAGTGTAGGGTATAACTATTGATGCTATAAAATTGTCAGTTTTTACGATATCCATATGTATACTAGAGTGTCCCGGGGATCTGCCATTTTAAGAAGTTCATGTAGGAATACCACTCAATCGATGCTTTTTAATCTACTAAACACGAGAAAAATAAATAATATATATATTATTTTCTTTTCCAAATATAGGATGAAATTTTTAACCAAATGGATTTTTTGCTTTAGTTAGATCACTAAATTACCATAACAAAAAAATATAACTATTGTATGAAAGACATCTTTATGAGAAATATCTTGTTGTAAAAAATATATCCTATTTATTGAATATCTCGATCTTACGCCCTCTTAAATTCAACTTATTTTCTATAATAATTTCAACTTTGGGCCACAATGAAAGCAGTTATGGAAGCCTTTATGTGATTGCTATTTATCTCCAAAGTATTTTCATAGCTTAAAGTTAAATTTTCAAAAATACCATTTTTGTCAACTTCGAATGCCTATAACTCGGAAATTATGAGAGGTAAATAGCAATTACAAGCAAATCTATAAAAATCTTTAATATCGCATTGAAAAGATAAAAATGGCAGCCAATTCAACATTTTACATGTCGATGGTACCCAACTGAAATACTCCTCGGCTACGTCCTTCTAAAAATATATTCCGATCAGACTAGTCATTGAAATCTAAAATCTAAGAGTAGAAATACAAACCTGCGGATGCGGTTGCGTTTTCTGCTTCCCAGAGAAAATGTAAATTAAATGGAGTGCGGCTACGGTTGTGGATTTTGTAGCCATTTTATTGTTTTTTGTTTTTGTATTTTATAGTTTATTTATTCACCACATGGTTTTTGTTCATTAAAAGTATGAATGGCACAGCAACTCTAAATGGTGCGCATTTCTTCAACGATTTATGTTTTCAAAACTCAATATAAAAAAATATCCGTATCCGCAGCCGCAATATTGTATTTCTACCCTAATATATTTTCTTCTTCAAGATGTCATCACCTCAAGAATACATCATAATTTTTTACTAATATACACTTTAGGATTAATATAGTACAGAAAATAAAAAAAAATATATAAATTATGACTTAAATGTAAAGTTCAACGAACAATATTTGAGAATTCTCAGTGTACAATATCGAAGTATTATTTGCTCGACACCTTTTACATATTTATGCTATAATAAAGCAAAAAAATCAACATTTTTAAATATTATCTGGTGAATATTTTATGGTATATAATGAGTTATGACCAAATTGAAGTATATAAACGATATGTTACTGCACATAATCGATTACACCTGTTAACGAGTGTTAAACTTAAAAGTACACTCACTCAAATTATGCCTACCTCCTTCAATGATGTTGTTGTATTTCGCGATACAAAGTATTTAATTTATAGTTTTGTTGCATGTGTTTCTTGTTGTTGTGATTATTTGTTATACCATTAATAAACAATTGTTGTAGTTTTTGTTTCTCTATTTTGGAATTTATTGCTCGTATGATTACAAGTACAAAAAAGTAAGAATGTTATAGTCGGTCAAGCCCGACCATATAATACCCTACACCACAGTGTATTTCGCGGAATAATTAGTTTCCTTCTAAGTTTTTAATTAAATATTTTAAAAGTTAAGAAGTACTTAAGCCCTCACGCCACGCCACGGCTTATTCCAAGGGAGAGTAAATATGTTATTTCACATATTCGATGTCTGTAAAAAGAAATATATTTAAGGTTAAATATAAAATTTAAGCAATTATTAAACTTTATCATTTCTAAGTCATCAAGGCTAGTATAAAACTTGGTTTGGCAGGTTTTTGTCCAGATACGAGTGTATTAAACACAATTATGGACTTAAATGCCCTATTCGGCGGGTTCAGTTGTATGGGGGCTAGGTTAAATAATGGACCGATGTAAACCATTTGCAACAGGCTTCGTCTCTGGTACAATAGAAGATCGAGTGCCAAATTTTATTGAATTATCTTCAAAATTGCGACCTGTAGTTTGATTACAAGTTTTAAAAGCCCTATTCGAGGGGTTCAGTTGTATGGGGGCTAGGTGAAATAATGGACCGATGTTAACCATTTTCAATACCATAAAAGATCATGTGCCAAGTTTCATTGAATTATATCCAAAATTGCGATCTGTAGTTTGATTACGAAGTTTACAAGCCCTATTCGGGGGTTCAGTTGTATGGGGGCTAGGTGAAATAATAGACCGATCTTAACCATTTTCAATAGGCTTCGTCCCTGGGACAATATAAGATCATGTACCAAATTTCATTGAATTATCTTAAAAATTGCGACCTGTAGTTTGATTACAAGGTTTACATGGACGGACGGACGGACGGACATCGCTAAATCAACTCAGAAAATGATTCTAAGCCGATTGGTATACTTTAAGGTGGGTATAGGACCAATATTATTGTGCGTTATAAACATCAGCACAAACCCAATATACCCTCCCCACTAAAGTGGTGTAGGGTATAACAATTTATTTATTACTTCAAATTTTATCAAATAATTGAGTATGTGAACTCAATTACAACTCAATTACAATCAAATAACTTAAAAGCTAATTTTGAAAAACAACAAAAACAGCTGCAAATTCGCAAGAGAAAGTGTTTGTTTTTTATTGCAATTTTTTTTAGTATTTAAAAGATAATTTGAGTCTGACATTTGCAACCTTTTCTTCTATAGGGTTTTTTATCACGTCGTTTAATTTTTGTTTTTTTAGTGTTTTCTTTATTTTTTAACTGTGTTTGTTTGTATTTAATTGGAGTATTAAATGATTTGTTTATTAATGATTGCTTACTTGTTGCATCGAGTTATTTATTAAATTTTGAAAGAGTGATTCCACATAATTTTATAAATCAAATCCCAGCAGTTCGACAAAGAGTCAATGCATACGAAAAAGACAGTAATTTCCACTAATAGTTAACCACCTGTATGATCGTAATTCGTATGTTTTGGGTCATTCGTCACGAATGTACCCTTTGTAATCGAGAATGAAGACAGTCCTCACTTTAGTGCCCTCTTTGTAAGCGGGAGCGGAGACAGTCGTCTCTTTACTATCCTCAAGTAACCTAAAGATTTTTGTTGTACTTCCGAAAGTAATTATTTTACCCATCTTTTGAAGAAATGTTTATTACTTTCTACTAATATGCCACCTTCTGGTTGACTCAAATTTATATCTTTCGTGTCATTCGTCACATTATTGTCCCATAGTATTCTAGGGAGTAGACACTTGAAATTTTTAAATTTTAGTTCCATTAATATCCCAGCAGTTCGACGGGACAGTTCCGAACTGACAACTTAACCTACCACTTGTGGTGGCCCCTAGCCACCTGACTACCCAGGTGACCAACCATTTTAATATGGGCTTGTCTTACAAGGAAGCCAATCGTCACCCTACACCCTACAAAGAGATTGTAAAGAGACGATTGCCTCCGATCTTGCTTACAAAGGGGACACTAAAGTGACGACTGTCTTTATTCTCGTTTACAAAGAGTTTATTTGTGACGCAAGACCAAAATCATACGAATTGGAGTCAGCCAGGTGGTAAGATATTAATGGAACTAAAATTTAAAAATTTCAAGTGTCTACACTCTAGAATACTATGGGACAATAATGTGACGATTGACCCGAAAGATATAAATTTCAGTAAATCTGATGGTGATGGGATGGAAATACAAAAAAAAACTACTTTCAAGAGTATAATCTCTAGTTTACTTGAGGACAGTAAAGAGACGACTGTCTCCGCTCCCGCTTACAAAGAGGACACTAAAGTGACGACTGTCTTCATTCTCGATTACAAAGGGTACATTCGTGACGAATGACCCAAAACATACGAATTACGATCATCCAGGTATATAACTATTAGTGGAAATTACTGTATTTTTCATATGCATTGACACTTTGTCGAACTGCTGGGATCTTACCAACCGGCTGACTCCAATTCGTATTTTTTTGGTCTTTCGTCACAAATAAACTCTTTGTAATCGAGAATGAAGACAGTCGTCACTTTAGTGTCCCATTTGTAAGCGAGAGCGTAGGCAATCGTCTCTTTACTGTCTCTTTGTAGGGTGTAGAGTGACGATTGACTTCCTCGTAGAACAAGACCATGTTAAAATGGTCGGTCACCTGGGTAGTCAGGTGGCTAGGGGCCACCACAAGTGGTAGGTTAAGTGGTCAGTTCGGGACTGTCCCGTCGAACGGCTGGGATGCTACTTCTGAAAGCATCTGTTACACACACTATTATATATAGAAAAACATTATAGGTTTCTGTTGATGTTCGTAAAGCAGAAAAATATTAAACTGAATTATACCCCGTTCATACAATGCAATTATTCGTCATTCACGCTCTCATTTGTCATTCAACCCCCAATTATAAACTAAATTATATGATTGTCCATACAAAATTTAGCTGGTAATTCCACAAGCTGTACCTAATTCACTTTGAATTACCTATGAATTAGGAATGAATGTATGTCATCTCTATATCTATTTTTATCTGGTATTTGTCATAATCAACTGTTTCGTGTAAACGGATTAATTGGCTATTGTAATTCAAAGACTGAATTAAGAAACTAAACTTTTCGTGGAACCAAGGTATAAGGTATTTACATTTAATTAGATTTTATCTTTAAACATTGAACTAGTTCTTTTCTGAATTGGCTTAAATAAGTTAAATAAAATCATTGGGTGAATATAGTGCGTACTGGAATCTTGGTTATACATATATTCAACAATTTTGGCAATTTTAAAGAATAAAGTATTTTTAATATTTTGAACTATTAAAATACTTAACTTTTCCGGGTGTTCATTCGCATAGGAAATAAAAAAGCTGATAATTACCCTTAAGCGCTGTAAAAATTAATAATAATTGTTAATTAAAAATGTTTTGCACCAGTGCAAATAGTTAGCAAAAATATGTATGTGTAGTTACACCTTTTTTTAGTAATTAAATAACATATTTTTTTCTTTTTCGTTTAAATTATTATAAGTTTAGTAAACGTATTTAATGTACATATTTAGATTTCTAAAAGATATACATATATTTATGAATGTATGTATATGACTTGGCACGAGTTTATAATTAATGGTTTATATACACGATAAGTAAATACAATTTTTTTTTTGAATCTAACAAATACAATCTAATTATCGGTTAGACATTCATTTCTTCATTCAATTTTTTCACAATGACCTTATCTTATTAAAATTAAAAAGTTATTGTGTTTTTATATTTTAAAATTTATTATAAATTACCAATTAATTTAACAGAACTCTATAACATGGCTTGCTTCGATGCATTTTTAATGGCCCATTAACCAACATAGAAATTTTCAATAATATTCTTAATTTTTTATTGTTTTATTTACAAGACATTAAACATAGATTTGTTTAGTCAAGAGATTTTTTGAGCACGAGTACAATAATAACAATATTTGTAACAAAACAAAGATAAATAGATTTTGTATTTGCCATAAAGATTTAATTAATTATTTAAAAAAATGTTTTGTTTTTTTCTTATTTTATTTTAGAAATGAAAGCGAATTTTTTAAAATAAAATTGAGACAAAATATAAACGGCACTTGTGCAGTTAATTGGATATGATTATTCGAACTTAATGACGAAAGTCAAAGAACATTAATTTGATTGAGTATTATTTTAAAGGTTGTCGTTGTTTGTGCGTTTCAAGAAAGGCTTTCTTTCTTTCTTCTTTATTGGCTTAATTGTCACTTTTGTCGTAAATTTTTTGAATAAAGAAAATAAATATAAAACAAGTGAAGAAATTAACCAAATCATTTTGTAAAACAAGAAAGTTAGAAATTTAATCGGTTTGAAAACAGTACTTTTATTATTTGAACTAATATTAACCATAATGATTTAATGTTGATGATAGTAAACGATACAAAGATTCGTTACAATGAAATAAAATAATGTAACTTATTTTTTTGAGTACCAACTGAAAGTTGAAATATATAAATGTTGGTATTAAAATATATGTAGCTGAAAATGTGTCAAACAGATAACTGTTTGTAATTATAACAAACAAATTTATGAGGAAATTGATAGTACTTCTAAGATTTAAAATAACAAATTGTCAGCTGAATACCCAATACATATTCGTTTTGATAGATAAGTTTAAAAATATGGCGCCAAAAATTTACCGACAGAATGCTTTCACAGAGGTTAGCTCTCGGAAGTAGTCGGCAACAAAAGTAGTTAAGTTGGGAAACGCAAAATCATTCGAAAAAAAAGAGGAAAATATGGGCGAGAGAATCCCATAAGGCCTCTTGGAATAATGAAACGGTCGGTATAACCACTAATATTCTATTAGAGCAGGACGAAAAGACTCCACAAAATAAGTCTGAGGTTAGTATGATGGAAGGGTAGAAGGGGGATCATACCACTTTTTTTATTCGTGTAATTTGGCTTTAGTTTATCCGTTTCAGGATAATTTCAAAAAATTTCGAAGCAAAAAAATTGAATTTAGCTACACACACAAATTCTCCGAAATTTCTAAATTTGTTACGGTTCAGATTTTATCGATGTTCAACATTCATATTTTTTATGTTTTTTCTCAACAAGCATCGTATAATTTCTAAACTACTTATCCGATTTTAATCGTTTAAATTTTTAACCTAAGGATGATGAATCAAATAACATACTTTAGTCAGGGATATCTCAAAAAGGATACCTTCCATTTTCTTTATTCCTAAACATAAGATTGCTTAAAATAAATATATAAACAATTCAGAATGAGGGAATCTCATGTAAACCAAATTTTAGTAAAACAATCTACCAATTTTCCATACAAATTTCAAACTAGAAAACTAAAAAATATACGATTTCAAATTTAATGCTTGTTTAAAAAAATGTAAAAATCTTGAACTTTGAACCTTGCTAATATCTTAACCGTAATGAATTCGAAAATTTTGGAGAACTTCAAAATTCATATTTATACAAAAATGTTGAAATGCTCCAACTTAAAATACAATATAAAGCTTTTGAAATTGTATGACAAACTGCACTTCAAATTCGTAATAAAAAATTTTTATTTATAATATTTTCTATTTAAGATTTACACTATCTAAAGTTATACCCTGTATGGCAAAACGATATAGAGCAAAATATAAAAAGCAAAAAAGAATTTTTGAATCATCAAATTCGTTTACATTTATACATACATACATATTTACATAAAATAAATATTTACATATTTATATACACCTGTATTTGTTTGAGATACGACATGTCTGTGAGTATTTTTAAGATAATTAATTCGTTTGTTGTGTGAAATGAAAATCATATCAAAATGAAAGCATTAATTTTGAATTATAAAAACTGTGAATATATTTTATCTCCACCTATTTTTTGTTTATTTTCTGACTGTATTCAATAACAATAGATCTTCTTTGAGAGAAATATTTGTATTTACCGTTAAACCTGATAATTTGTTAAAATTCATAAAAAAAATCTTTTTTTATTTGATTTTTTTAAATTAAAAAAAAAAAACAACACTAATCATCTACTACACTAAATTATAAACAGATTCGTTCAGTGAATTTAAAGACAATACACCACAATTCAAATCAATTAATTTTGTAATTAAATCAAAAACGTTTTGAGTATTTATATGTATTTTAAAAACCGTTTTAAGGTTTTAATGACTTTAATTTCTAATCAAAAAAATGAAAGTTTTTCACATAAAAACTACTATTCGATTCAAGTATTTTAAAGATTCTTTTTAGTTATTTTTTTACTGTTTTCATTCATCAGGCCATTATCTAATTTTTGTAGCAAAAAATATTTTTTTAATTAAAAAATGTTCTCTTAAAATAATAGTACAAGAGAAAATGGAAAAAGTTTAAAAGAAAATTGTTATAAAAAAATTAAACAGCCAAATGTAGCCATAAAAGAGTTTTAGATACCTCAAGAAATATACACAGACAAACATTTCTATGAGTCCATAAACATATGTTATTCATACGTACTGCATAGATACATACGTACATACATGTGTATGTACATCTGTTACCTGTGTCTATTATAACAATCTCCCATCTTCAATCTTGACCATGTATCATGGTCTTTGGTTTAGAAAACACATACTACACTGTAATTCATTGAAGTGGTTTTAAATTGTATTGCTCTTATTAAAAAAGAAATAAATAAAATTGTATTACAAAGTGACCATATTTAGTTAATAAATTTTGAATAAAAACCTGAAGATATTTTTAACAGTTCTCGAATGTTTTGAAAACCTAGTGTGCTTTGTTAACCTAAAATCAATATAAATACAAAACCTACCCAACAGGAAAAAACATCTATAGAAGTGCGAAGAAAATAGAATTTACTCCATGGAAGTACTGAAAAAAACTGAAGATGTGATGACACAGGCTTGTCACAGAAGGTATGTTCTTTTTATTCGATTACAAATTCACTACATCTGAAGTCATCCTTAGGAAGTAATTTTTATGTTCTTTTTTTGAAGTTATTAGGAAGTGAAATTGTAGTATTATAGAATACAACCAATTTGACTTTAACAATATTAACATAAATAAATTAAATACACGCATTTATCAATCAACTCCAAAATAAAATAGATTTAATTAATAAAAATCAGTACAAAAAATATACCTTTAATTTTAACAAAATTGGATTCCCATCGCTTTTTTTGAAAGTCAATAAACATCACTTACACAGAAGGTATAAATAAATTCACTTAGTGCTACTTTTGATGTGATGATAAATGTTATTCTTTTGGAAGTACTTCGTTTTATTTTTGCTGGGCTACTTTACGATTTTGAGGATCTCAAAAACAAAATTCTCTCAGTTGTTTGTGAAAACTTTTAAGATTGTAGTTCCAATAGTTGCGCAGATATAGATTCTTAGATTTATAAGGATATTTGTAATTACTTCACATGGAAGATACCACACCCTCTAATGCGGCCTATTTTTCTAAAGGAATGTCAAAGTCGTATGGCAAACATTAAGGATTCTAGCTCTTTTTAAGGGTGTGGAAGAAGATCTTCAGGACTAAAATTTCCGAAAAATATTTTCTGATGATAAAGTTAAACGATCCAAAAAAACACACATTAATTAAATTGGTTAATTTAAAAGTATAACGTATGTACCTGTAAATTTGTATCCCCGATATAAGGTGGTCTCAGAAAATGACTGATGCTATTGGCAGTTAAAACCTATAATCTATGGTGGTATCCATAGCATCATTAGTCACTACATGTAACGTGAAAGGGTCAAATCCTAAAGGCAGGGTGTTAGTAACCAACTCGCTATAAGAATTTACTGCTGTCTCATTAAAATTTGCGAAAGTGAAAATTTAAAAAAGCTCGTATGACATCGTATCAATGGTTTCTTTAGGCTTCCCGAAGGAGTAACTGATGATCCTGCCCTAGTTTACAAACCCTTTTCGGGGGTACAGTGACTCAGAAAAGGATTCTGATCCGATTGGTATACTTTAAGGTGGGTATAGGACCAATATTGTTGTGAGTTACAAACATCCAATGTACCCTCCCCACTAAAGTGGTGTAGGGTATAAATATATTAACTGATTTATGATTCCTATATCTTTAAAAAACAAAACTAAAAAAAATCAAAATGTTTTTTTATTTTTTCCATTATCTGGTCACTCTAAATTATATAAAAATTCATAAAAAAAACATCTAAAATCCATCTACATTACTCTCCAATGGACGTTACGATTTTTGAAAACAACTTTTTAAAATATTGCCACAGCACTCTTGCTGTGATCATTCAACTAATTCAGTTAATAAACTGACGTGAATTAAACCGCTCGTACGATTTACAATAGACACATGTAGTCCAATAGCTGCAACCAGTATCTGTATCTAACTGGAAACCGAGTATGTGCCGCCGCCGAATGATGCAGGAAAACATGTGGAAAAACAAAAAGTAAAATAAAACAAACAAGAAAACAACAGAAGCAACGGTCAATTTATAAATGAAATTAGCAGTAGTTTTGCCAACATGGAAAAAGTATAAAAGGTGTCAGCTTTAAAAAGCTACTTAAATATACAAATATAGACATTCGTTCGTCGTACAAGTGCATGTTGAATAGAGTCATTGAAATAAGTACATCAAAATAAACATACATATATACATACATATTACAAAATATAAACGTGTACAGCAGTGCAATGAAATACTTAATTGAATATGACTGTCATAATGATGATAGTGATGTACTTGCAAATATTGCCAAGCGTTGACTCTACATGTGTCAGTCACTTTGGTGTGGCAAATACATAATATAGTTTAAAAAGTATTTGTTATTTTATTATGTTTTTTACACTTACTTCGATTTTGGCATTTATTATATGATTGCTAAAAGGGGGAAGTTTTGTTAACTGAATAATTTCTTATTTAATTAATTTTAAACTAAGTGTTTTGAAATAACTAACTAATAGTAAATATAGTTAGCTAGTCATCACTAATAATATGTACTCTAAACGTTATATTAGGAGTCAAAGGTTACAAACATCGATTATCTTTTGAAAAATATATATTTCGCTTATTTTGATTACTACCACTTCAAACGCTACTTCATTTCACTTTATAATCAAATTTCTTACATTTGTTGTTTTCGAGCCATGGTGCATTAAAGTATACAAATCTAAAAATAGATTGCACCGCTAACTACATTGTCACAATTTTTACATTGTTAATAAGCTGTATTGTACATTTTTAAATATTTTGTCTCAGAAACAATCACTCATGGTGCAATATCTATGCATCCATTATCTATCTATAGATAATATTATAGCATCGCAATGCGTTCGACGCATAGAAAGTGAGATATTCATAAAAAACTTATATTTTACCGCCAATACTTCGTTTAGCAAACACAATATTTATGGCGGCTTTTATTAACTTATTAATAATAGTAAGGGGAAGCTACATATGTGCCAATTTCCAATAGGTTATCTAAAATTTGACAGGCTATACATTTTTACTAAAAAATGCATACTTAACTATACCTTAATATTAGAAAATAACTTTGAAGCCGCTTAATTTTCTTGATTCACATGAGTTAAACATAAACAGCGTAGGTTTTAATGTAAGTAAAATTGTATCTTTGTTTATTAATCTTCTTTAAATTAAGAAATAAGAAGCTTTAATGAATAATCTTCTTCCCAATTAGTAGTGATTTTAGAAAAGATTCTGATGCGCATATAAATAACTAGATGTTAAAACTACTATAAATTTGTTAATAACAATTTATTCACAAAACTTACTATCTTAATCACCATGAAAACTTTTAGTAAATAGAAAATAATCCATGTTTAAGTTATACGAGTAATATGGGCTCAAAAGAGGCCTATGAGAAGGCGTCTGGTGAAAAAATGGAGCGATTTAATTAATAATTTACAATAGGCTTCGTAGTTGAGCGTGCGCACTAGGTTTACAGGCAAATACCTATAGCTTATAGTGGTACGTGTATTACTATAGGGGTGTAGGTTATAATTGACAACAATATTAGCGTAACTAAAAAATATATATTTCGTAAATATCACCATTTTTATTCTATAAAAACATTTGCTGAAGGAGTCAAAAAAAATTTGATCAATACAAATATCGATATAAATGAGTTTGCTACAATCCTTAGTGATACTACAAATTCCTTAAGTAATGCAAACTTATTGACCCTAGTTCCCATGCGAACCTCCTTCAGAAAATAACTTTAATTCCATAATTCTCTTAATTATATTAATATCACGATAATATTCAGCATAAATGACTTTTATATAAACAAAAATCCATCCATCAAATTCTAATATTTTTCCTTCTTCTACTTAAACATTACATTAAATCGATTGAGACTAACAACCGAGGTTTCTACTCGGATCCACCTTTCAGAAAAATAGAAAAATTTCCCAAGTATTTATTATTGTCGCATAGTGTGATGTGACTTCACTCTGTTTATCGTCTATAATTCGTGTATTTTAACTGAAGGTAACTTTTCACCTTTTGTTTCTAGCGAAAATTGTCCAAAGGACTTAAGATAGAAAATTATTTTCTGCATGACCAAAATATCTTTCTCTCTTAACTACAGCAGTTATTGACCAATAGAGCTAGCAATTTGTGTCTGACCTACTATACAATAGTACTAACCTTGGTGTAAATTTCATCTAAATCGATACATATGCATTTAATGTAAGTGTGAACAATCTAAGACATTTTGTTATTGTTTGCCTTGATCAGAAATATTTAGTTACAACAAAAGTTTAACTCTATTGTCATGGTTCAATGATATTTATTGTATGTACAAAATGTGATTTAATGTTTGCCTATCTTTCTGTCTGTCTGACTATCTGTTCGTGTAGTGTAAATGATTGCGACGAAGATGTTGTGATGTATGGTGATGAAAAGTTGTCTTGATTGAGAGCTGCTACTAAATTGGGGTCTGGAGTTGTATCTATGCTCTACCAGTGTTAGCGCGTTTGCTCACTCACACACTCAAACAAACGCTTAGAAATTCTTCATTTAGCAAAGTTATTAACAACTTTGTTGTGTGTTGGTTTTGTTTCATTGTTTGTTTTCATTTGATTTTCTTTGTTGTCAGTTTGATAGTCAGTGTAAACGAAGCATACAGCTAATGTTGGTCGACCAAATTTAGTCAGTTGGATTTGAATTTCAATATCTACGAATGTCGGTTTGCAAGTGTACGCTTGCTCCGGTTTGTAGTTCATTCATTCGGTTTAGTGTTCAGCAGCTCATCGACATTTGTGCGTGCGCCGTGGTTAAGAAAACAACGCATTTTTCTTCTAATCGGTTTAAATTTGTATATGCGGCTCAAAAATAAAAAAAAATTAAATGAAACTTTATTTTTTAAAAGTTCGCTAAATTTAAATTATATATTTTTAAACATAGTGTTAAATAAACAAAAATTAAACCCTAATTCAAAACTAAAATAAAACAACCTCATGAAACTGCTATCAATATGAAAATAAATAATTATGAAATATTTAACCAATTATTTTGGCCACTTTGTATAATCTGATACATGTTTGAGGTAAATAAAATAAAGTGAAGAGAAAAAATATGTGACTGGTTTTTAAACAAACAAAAAATCAAGCAATAGATACAATAATCGAAAGATAAAAACAAATAATTTTGTACAATTTGAGCCTGTTTCATTTTCATGAGTGCTGCAGTTATATACAATTTTTATATTTTACTAATTATTGCAAAAATCAATTAAATAAAATAAAAACAAAGATATTTTAGAGTGAAAGTAAATTATGAACTAAAAAAGTTTGAAGCAGTATTTAACAAATAAATAAATCAATATATTTAAACGTTTGTGAAAATGTTGGAAAAGCAAAAGCTAAAAAAGACTTAAACTAAAGCTTAAAACAATTAGTTAAAGAAAACACATAATACTCTGCTAAAAAAAAATAAAGAAAACCATAATGATTTTGTTTATTGTCTATAAACATTTTACATAAATCGAAGCATTTTGCTTTTGCCGCATAGATCGAGTACAACACATTTTGAGTTTTTTCTTTAAAAATTTAAACATACCACCACTTTCAAACAATTTATTTTTATTTTTATTGCTTTTTTGTTTTGCAGTGCCCAACAAACAAATAACAAAATTTAACAACAAATTACTTGTTGGCATGTGAAATTTAACAACTTGTAAAAATAAATCAAACAAAAAAATATTACTACCAACCGCAAAAGAATTCGCAACAAAGATTTTTTCACTTCTTCAGTAAATACAACAAAAAATATATATTTATTATTAATTAAAAAATTTAACAACAAAATGTTTATTAAAAATCTTCATGTCTTTGGCATGAATTGAATGAAATTGTTAAACGAAACACTTGCAAAAGTTACATAAATAATAAAAAGTGTATAATATATAAAAAATAAACAAAAAACGTATATATTTTTTAAGAATGGTTACATGCAAATCGGATAATCAAGTTGTTGCAATACCTAAAATGAATTCAGTTCGTACACGCAAAACTAATGGTAGTAATTCATCTGGCACCCGTCTATTGGAAAGCGATCATCAGGAGTCTTCATCTAGTGTTAGCCGAAATTCGGTCTATAAATTAAAAATCGATTTAATGTTTGATGATACCAGGTAAGTTTGTTACTATTTATTCCTTACTAAAATACGAAATAATATAATTCTTCCTGACTGTTGTTTTCGTGTTATAGTGCATTATTTTCCATTGTACTAATATTTTCCAATCTTAATATATGTAGATTATACTATTACCAAATTTTCCATGTATGCTTTATCTCAAACTCGCAATGTCAGTCTATCCGTAATATTTCATATTGTATCACAGGTCATATTTATGATCACACGAATGTCGAGAGTTTAACGTGAGCACCTGCCTTGACGGCCTTATCCCACGGTGGTCTTTTTCAACCACTGGGTAGACTTGAGAACGGTCTACCATCGCTCGTTTGTTCTTCAATGAAGAACGCTGGTACTTTGCTGGAGTACTCGAGCTATCTAATCTCTTGACCATTGGATGGCCTCTGTTGATTCGCAAAAATACCTAGAGACCTAACCGGTAGACCGAAGTACGATCATCAATAAGCCGTAGACTTGTTCTTACTCACAGGGACACACTGTGGTAATTTTGATATGAACAGAGTAAACCCTGAACATATCTGGACAAGGAAGGAAAATTCAATGGTTCCAAATATATATGATACCTTTCATCCATTCAACCCATTTTAATCATTCGACACGTTCATAAGAGAAAAACATACGACACATTCATTAGTTAGACGGGTGGGTGGAACCTCACATTCATCCCGTACCATATACAATTAATACCAACTCATTTCCAAAGCTTAGTCCCACAGTCACTCGACTGCGGGGTGTCTGTTGTTCTCAACAACAGCACCGAACTTATCCCGAAATATTGACTATTATCATGCATCAGTCTTTTAACCGCCACTTACTCTCCCCGCGAATTTGGGTTTAAACCACAGCCACTACGTGGATCCCGAAGGAACCTCAACCAACGGACCAGCCAGGACATAGTCCTGCGGGTACCTGGCCACCCATAGTACCAGATTTTTCGGTGCACTGGTCTGGCCTCTGGCAATCTATGCAAGGACTAAGCCAAGCAGTAGACTGTAACCAATTTTTCAATCCCGGTCAGATTGGAGGTATTGGCCACCTCTTTATACCCCGGGCTTGCAGTAACACCAAGGCGGAGGTCTCGCCAAGGTAACATGCCCCCGGGGGAATTATGATCACAATACATATGTATATTAAGAGTAGTATTTCCACTAAATTTTATAAAAATCAGACTTTATCTACATATATTTATTTTATAATTGGCCAGCTATGTGCCAATTTTCATTTAGCTGTCTAAAATTCTGCACCAAAACCTTTCTTTTCCTGGGCTTTATTAAAAAAAATTGTATAAAAAATTCCCTTAATAAGGATTTTTATGAATAGGGCCCTAAGAGCCCTAAAAAACTAAAGTTTAAAAGACAGTTTTTGGTGTTTTCATAGAATTTTCTTTAAAAATTTAAATATTAAGTGGTTTTTGCCGGCTATAATAATTTTTAATTGAAAACTGTTAATTCAAGCTTACGTTAAAATATAGATTAGCCCCATTACCTAAATCTCTGGATAAATTTTTAATTGTTAAAATTAAGCCTCCTAAATGAAACACCTTTTCTGGGAATTGAAATAGTAAGAGAAGTTCTAAACAAAATTGTTTTTAGATATGCAAATATGTATAAACAAATGTACTTTAAATTCCATCTACTTTTATTATTATGATTTATAGGAAACTTTAGAAATATGTTTTATTCTTACCCTCTCCGAATTACATGTATTTCTTGACCCATATAAATATGCAGTTTGTTTCGATTTTATATTGACGCTATATCCGATTTTTTTGTCGCTTACGTCTTTTTTGCCGAGACAAATTTTTGTGATATAAACAATGTTGAGGCGGTTACGTCTAAATTCTCTGTTTAAAAAAATATTTTTTTGTGTATATCTTAATATAATTTGTATAAATCTGAAATTTAATAGTGTAATAAATACTTTTTTATAAGATTTTAAGATCATCTAGCGATGTCTGTAAGTCAGTCTTTTTGTTGAAAACCGGATAGGTTCCGAACGTTATGAGCTAGAGTGATGAAATTCTCTAAAGATGCTTATTGATGACAAATATTGTTTTGTGTTATTAATGGGCAAAAACGGTTCATGATTTCACTTAGCCTCAATACAAGTACCTCCCGGGAAATAGTCAAAACATTAATAAATATGTTGTTTATGTTGCAATCGCTATACAATTTTGGAGAAGCCGGTTATATATACCTGTAAATTATGTTGGGAAGTATTATAGATATCAGGCAATATTTGACCTTAGCCTCAATATATGGAGCCTATAAGACAATGATTTTTTCCATACAGAAAATAAGTTTACAATTAATAAATCTTTCAAAAATTAAAAAGGTGTGATACAATTCTACAATAAACATTTGTTTTTAAAACTAATAACGCGTTTAAATTTAATAGACCTCGGCCCACAATTGACCAAATACCTCATTAAAGACCATTCTGAAAAACACCCTGATGTCCACATTAATACCCATACATTGTAGTACAATTCGCCTTATATCGAATAAATATGTAAATTCTGGGACAATTGATTCATTAAGAGTCCATATACAGTTCCGCCTTCCGAACTCCACAAATTTACAACCAAATATAAGAGTTGGTTAAATGGAAATAACATAAATGTAATGTGTTAAATGAATTAAATTCATAAAAAGTTATAGAAAATTATACATTTTAGCACACAAATTGTAATGGCATAGTGATAATTACATGAATTTATTACAATTATACTCAGATATGTGGCATTTCATTCACAAACAAATTTAATACGTTAATTTGTTCGAATTTTTCTATCAATTTAATATATTTTAAAAGAAAATTTTAGACGCAACCGACACCTTGCTGTTACAAAATTCATAAACAAAAAATAAATGTGTACTTACGTCTTTTTTCTTTTTCTTGTAAAGTTGAAACCATTGGATCTATTAGATAATGCTAATAGACCTAAATTATCGATTTCTATAAAAAACGAAAATCAAGTCGCTTACGTCCATTTTGCAAAAAGGGCTCGATATAGAAACCCGGCCGCCGAATTTAACATGACAGAAACACCACCAAAAGCCACATAATCATAGGTAGCGTCAGTTAAATTAGGTAAAATAGTTCTTAAAAGTTAAACGTTTTCATTTTGATCATCAACTTATTTATGTATGTGTTAATAAATCGGTATTACATAATGTAAATATATACCTTTAAATAAATAAAGAAAAAAATATTTTAATGCATTTTAAATGCAATTTAAAGTGTAAATTTACTTTTTTCAGAAATTTTTAGACACAAAAATGTAAATTTCAACAAATATAAAATGTTGCTAAACTTTTTAGCACAAAAATGTGGAATTTTAAACATTTTGTGTCTAGAAATTTTACACACAATTTGTTTAAAAATTTTCAGTATGTATTTTTACCCTAATTATACAAGAATCTGGTTACCTACAATAAATAGAGTAAATTTACATGAAATTTTATAAGAGTGCGTTACTTAAATTTCCTCACACTGATTCTACACTTCTCCCAAACCCCTACATTTAATTTACCTCTGATTTACATTATTATCAGTTATTATTTGTAAAGAAAGTAATTCTGAATAAACGAGTTCTTTTGTATTCAGGAAAGAGATCATGAATATCACTTTCATTTCCCATTATTTTAATAATTATGTATAATATTATTTTGTTTATTTTCAAGTTTTGTTTTTTACACGAAAAAATACACAAACGCAAAGTTTTTTTTTATTATTTTTGACAATTAAACTACAAAAGCTGTTAGTTTTTTTAATTTTAAACAATGGACCGATCGTCCATATGTTTGTCCACATCAAATTTTATGGGTTTTTTATAACATATACTTTGAAGAAATTGTAAATCGCCAATAAAATATTCATAAATTCTTAGCGACCTTAATACTTTTATACAAGTGTGAGGGAGCGAGATTTATAAAAAAGAATTCACAAGAAAACGCACCAAAGGTGATAAATGTTGGAAAAGTAACACGCGTCTTTAGCGGCGCAAAGTGAATGCTGTTCATTCACTTTTGTAGTTGCTTGACGTTCGACTTTATGTTGGCATTTGAAATGGTTTAGATTTTGAATTTATTTATTTACTTTTCTTAAAACAAGTATTTATCTTGTGAGGAGGATTTGGTGTCACATAGCGGTATTCGATAAATAAATTTACAATACAATAGATGAGTGTCAGTCATTGTTGGTACATATGTAGATATGTATGTATGTTTGTTATTACACTCTAAAGAGTATTAAACAGATAGTGAGTGATTCTGCAGCTTTTTTATTGTATCGAAATGCCACCAAAAGTGTTTTCAACAGGTAATCATCCATAGATTCCGGTTTATTTATTATATCTTTAAATTTTCGACTTTTGATTTGTATTTAAATACATTTTTTTTTGTTAACACTATTACTATCTATTGGTACTGTCTCTTATTTTATTTTGTAAATTCTTTTACAATATGTACTCGTTTGTATGAGGATTTACATATTTTATATTTTAAAAATGGAATTTTAGATTGTTGGTGTGCAACCATTTGGGGGTGTCATAACAGTTAACATATATCATAAACTCAATGTTACATTTATTTGACCTATGTAAAATGATATGTTTATGTATTTATACCCTACACCACTATAGTGGGGGGTACTATGCGTTTGTGCTGATGTTTGTAACACCTAGAAATATTAGTTCCACCTTAAATACCAATTGGCTCAGAAATACTTTTTAAGTCAATTTAGCTATGTCCGTCTGTATTTTTTTAGTTTAAGGACAAACACTATTGAAATGATTGAAATCGGTCCATTATTTCGCCTACAACCGTCCTCCCAAATCTGGCCTTTAGGCTCATAATTACGTTAAATGTTCCATTATGCCAATAAAAATCAGCAAAACTTAGTTTTATAGAACTATATAATGACACTGCTGATTTTTATAGTAATCGGGCCTTATTTGACACTAGCCCCCATACAAACTACCCTTCAGAAAATGTCTTGAAGGTCAAAAATGATTTCTAATAAAACTATTTTTAAATAGCATTGATAAATAAATAGCTTACTGCCCTATGAGCCTTCTTGTAAAATATCTCATATAGTCGGCAATGTCCGACTATATATTCATACTTGTTTTGTTTGTATGTTTACCCTACACCACTTTAAATGGTAGGGTTTACTGAATGGCACATAAATTAATAATACCAATCAGCTAAGGATCAAGTTCTGAGTCAATTAAGCCATGTACATTTGTCAGTTTTGAAAATAATCGGATGAATTTTGGTGCATGTATTACTTTTGACGCAATGACCCTATTGATTTCCCTTATTTCACACAGATTCTATACAACCGGACCCAAATATACTAATATTGGTGTCATCACGCTGTTACAACGTTTCGCACACAACAAAATGGAGATTTTTTACAGTTTTGCACATGTTATCGTGAAAATTTGGTTTTTGTCTTTTTTAATTTTTTGGCGTGATTAATGATCATATAATGAAAAAGTAATTTTCAATATGGTACCTTTGCTAACCCCTTTGAATACTCAACTAATCACATATCACAAATCACATATTCAATTATTAAAAAATGTTTTTTCTATTATTTTTGCAGTCGTTCCACCCGAAACAATCGTCTCGATGATCCTCATGGCTCTCATCGTACCCGTTCAATTATTATGTACGGACGCAGTGAATTGGCCAGTACAGCAGGAGAGAGTTCGCGTTCAATTACTAGTTACCTCCACGAAACGAATGAGACAGCGAAAATACTAGCCGATAATACGAAGAAAGATGTTCAACGTATTAGCAATAGTGTACAGGCCCAAATTGAACAATTATTTACAGATGTGGCAAAAGATGCAACAAGTAGTTTTCCCGTCACTTGTTTGGGTTCGTTGCCACTCAAAGATAAAGTAACCAGCTTGCAAGGTCTACAGGAACCATTAAGGGAACTTTATTTAAGGGAAATTAATGATGAAGTATGTTTTATACTTTACTCTAACTAAATCATCATATTAAGAACTCTTATTGATTTTTCATCATTTTAGAAACAAAATGCTGGTACTTTGGATATTTGTGCAACAGGCCTGAGAGTGAAGACAAATAGTTCACATAATAATTTTAATAATGACAGCAGTATAACTCCATTTCATAATATTGCAGTTTGGTCCGCAGTTAAATTCACAGTGTCACATGAAGATGGAGGTGCCGCATTTTTACCGCTAATTACATCACCCGAAAATATTGACAAGTCTACATTATTTCAACCTTTAAGGTAAATCCCTTTTTTAAATGTTGTGAAATGTGAAACTTGTATTAACCCATAATTACTTTCACAAAATTTCAGTCCCTTGGAGCAGAAAAGATTGGCCAACAACCAACATGCACCCATTTTTGCTGTCGTTATGCGCTCAGCTGGTATGCCCAAAGTTTTGGAATGCCACGGTTTCATTTGTAAGAGCACTGAAGATGCCATTGTCATTGCTGCAACTCTATATCAGAGTCTAATGGCTCACGTCAGCTCAAATTCACATCGGAGTACAAAACGTCGTACGCCGCGTAATCAAAATGGTGTTAGTTGCATAAGTATTGCTAGTAGTTCGGCTGTAACCGGTTCAAATTATCACTCGCGGTCACAGTTGGTATCAGGTGGACGAAAAAGTTCATTTCGGAGTACGTCCGGTAGTACGGTTGGTGCATCCGTTGCTTCCCGATCAAGTCGGAAGAAACGCGTTTCGAACAGTTCCCTTAGTTCGAGCAGCAATGTTATCAATGAGGCTGTGGAAACTTCAACAGAAGAGAGAAAACGAAAATCGCACAAGACCAAAAGAGCTCCCCCAATACCTACCACTATACCGGGTGAGGCGTCTAGGAAATTACAGTCATCTATACGAAATAATTCAATTTCTAGAGAAAGTTGTAATTCTCCATCACTTTCGTATATAGAGAAAGCGGAGAATAATCTTAGAAGTTCACATCGTTCCCACTTGAGTCATTCGAAAAAAACTTCGGGTGATAGTGTCTACAAAGCATCGCAACTAATTGGAAATGGTATAGCTCCAGCGGTTGTGGCAGCAGCTATTGCTTCATCAAATACTGGATTACGGAGTGGTGAGAGTGGAGATATATTTACACGTGTAGCAATTCCTAGATCCGGTAGCTTCCTTAACACAGGAGGCCTTACAAGGTACAAATCCAGAGCAGCACGTCGTAATTCGGGAAAAATTGGAGGATTAAATGGCGGGGGTGGTGGGTAAGTACCAAAACTAATGATTATGAATACACGCACACACAGAAAGACCCACAATCACTCACAAACACACCTACTCAAACTTGATCCACACATAAGTACATACTCTCAGATCTGTTTGAAATTAGTTTTTCATAATTTAAAAGAAAATCTTTAATATTTCCTAAATTAAATATTTCAAAGAAGAGAAGTAACCATTTCAAATATTTGGCCTTTCAATTACATATACCTTTATTAATAGACTTATCATTAAAATACATATCTTAATAGACTTAAAATCAAATCAAACACTTCCGCAATGTACACTTTAAACCAAAGAGAAAACTACTGTACAGGTGTGGTTACGGAAAGTCAGTAAATTGTTGCTCCTTATTTCGATTTATGTTTCTAGTTCACCACTTGGTTTCAGCGAACTCTTCAATGAATTTCGTTTGCACGAGAATCTGCATTCACTGGATGATATTCTTTCTGCAATTATTGATGCGGATGGCATGTCGTTTAATGATCTAAAGCCGATCTACAAGGAATTTCTCCTTAAACTAGCAGTCACCCTAACGAAGGATGAGTTATTTCAAAGATCAAAAAACATAATGCGTCGCCAAAAGAAGAAGAAACTTAAACGTAAAATATATTCCAGTGGTTCCCAAGTAAGTGTGGAGTTATCAACAATCTTAAACAAATTTTACTTATTTTTATACTTTTCTTTAATAGAAAAAACCGAAAACCCCAATTTTTGGTACAAAAAGTTTGAAGAAGGTTTTTCAGTTAGGTCAGTTTCGCTCGTGTCGTGGAAAGCCACCAAAGCCACCCCGTAATAAAGACTTGGAAAATCATCGCAAATCCGAACCTCCGCTTATCATTGGACCACCCACAACAATATCCTCCCACCCAAATCATCGCCAGCTACACGGACATCATCATCAGCACCAACATCAACACCAGCATCACCACCAACACCAACAGCATCAACGTAATCGTGTGGCTACCAGTGGCTCAGATGTATCTGTGATACGTCATGAGAATGCATTTCAAGGACTAAATCGGAACAGTAGCAGTGGGTACGTACTGAACAGGTTCGATAGTTTTCGGAAAATCATTTACCAATGAAATTTTTTGCTTTGCTTAGTACCGCTTTTGCTTATCTAACTTAATATATCAACACATGGTTAACTTTTGCTAAATGTTTTTATTATATATTAGATATGTCTCCTGTTCGGAATGCAGTTATGATTCGGAATCATGTACTTGCACATCAGCTGATCGTTGCTATTGCAGTCTTCGAACAGATCAACTTGACAGCCATGAATTACGTCACATTAATGAACGTCGCAATCCGAAACATATTAATAGCATCAACAATATGAATCGTCATTCGTTGATCTCCTGCCAGTCGGACGACAAGTGCTACTGCTCGATGGTAGAGGAAGAAGCACACAATACAGCTGATGAAGAAACGGCCAACGCACATTCAGATACAACCTGGTGTGATACCGACAGCTGTATAAGTGCCAGTAAATGCTATTGCAAGAGAATTGAAACACGTTCCAATACCAGACATATTGATAACAACAGCAAAAATAAATCGCCAAAACGAAGATCACGCTCCATGACTCGCAAGACATCGGACAAACTAGCAGTTGACTATGAACTATTCAATATCAATGGTAACAACAAACCCATACAGCCCCACGAAGCATTGAGTGTGAAGAAAAGCGTAGAGGCAGCTGCCATTTTTGCAGATGTCAAATTGAGTCAAACGACGGATATAAAAAGTCTATGTTCTGGTGGTTCTACTAAACTTAAAAACATGGATAGTTGTCGTTCTTACTCGGTTGCTGCTCGCAAACAGACGCAGTCTTATCGTAAGCGGGAGTCATTTAGTATTGGGCGCCGGAATGAACGAAATCAATTGCCGCCGCATAATCTCTCATCCCATACTCTTTCATCGCAAAAATCCTGTAGTGCTGATGATCTTCTTAAACAATTATCATATATAGAGAAGAATATCGCCCGAGCAGCCTCCGTACACAGTGGAAAGAGTAAAACGCGCGATATTATTTTAAGAGAAAATTTTCAAAATAATTATCAATCGATGCGTGCTGTAAGTGCCTCTCTTGAGGACACTTTAGGATATTTGCCATAAACCCATAAATTCATTAATCTCTTCCCCCAAAATAATGTAAATTTTATTAGTTCAGTGTTAAAACAACAATGATATGCATTTAATTTTAAAATTTTGATTTATTTTGTTTATTTTTAGTACAATAAATTTAATTAAATAAAATAAGTATCTGCTTATGTTTCTCAAGGGAATTATTACTTTAGGGTGACATATTTAATTCCTTTGCGAAACGTAATCATAAAATCGTTTAGTTCATTAAAACTTAAATATTTTTAGAATCTTATTTTTTATTTTAAATCCAGTATTTTATTTAAATAATTATCTAGTTTCAATTTAAATAACGTGCAATATCCATACCAAGATTACATTTAACTAACACCCTTTTCAAATTCATCACTAAGAAATGTTAATGAAAATGTTTAATCAAATATTTAAGTGCAATATTTAATGCAATTTCCTTTATTTAATCTTAATTTATGGAGATTATTTTTATTTTCTAATTGGCAATTGTTTTTATTGTCTGAAATTTTATATATTAATTCATAAGAAATATTATTAACAAATAAAGACAAGACAAAATATTAAAGAAAACTCGCGCAATTAATTGAGTTTTATACTGAAAACGCGTAAGTATTAGGTCGGAAAAGGTCGAAAATAGTTAAAAATCGAAAAAAGGCGGAAAGAGTCGAAAATCGTCGACAAGTCTAAAATAGTCGAAAAATCGGCAAAAGTCAAAAATAGTCGAAAATAGTCAAAAAGTCGAAATTAGTCGAAAAAAAATCAGAAAGTCGAAAATAGTAGAAAATACTAAAAGTCGAAAAAATCAAAAAATGTCGAAAAGTCGACTTTTTCCAAAATACTAAAAGTCGACTTTAGGTTTTAACTATAGAACCCGAGTAAGTATCACTTATTTTAAATGTACAGCCGTAAAGAATTAAAATGTGTTCTTTTAAATATTATTACAAAAAAAAGTAGTTTGCTTGAAAACCTGAGAAATTAAATCCAAAAAAAAGTCCATAAATTTTTTGGAGATTTCGCAAAATTTTACAAATTAATAAAAGAAACTTTCAAAAATATTGATATTGGTTATTTTATAGAAAATGCGTATCAAATCTTTACTATCAATGCATATTTTCTACAAAATTCAATATTTTTGTAGATTTTTTTTTTATTTTTTTTAATTTAAATATTCCTTTATTATTTTCCTTTTATAAAGAACATTTGGTAATTTTTAAAATAGTACTTCATAAATATTTAATTTTTTTTTTTTCAGATTTTTCACCTCTAGACTGGGTTCATAAGGAAACATTTCTTATTCTTCAAAAGAAATTTTTCAACATTGTTGTGTTTATTTAGTACTTTAGCAGCACACAGTGGTATAGGAAAAAAAAAGAGGGAAATAATTCGGTAACTTCTAAACGGTTAATCCGATTTTAATGAAATTTGGTATGCACAAAGAGGAGGTGTTGTCG